>NC_050577.1:172476474-172478974 GCF_011100635.1 Trichosurus vulpecula | reverse complement strand
CAATTAATTTGATGGTTTTAGATTAAGTCTAAATCATTAATTCCAACCATTAATTAAAGTCTTTAACATCATGATGCGCCATCTATAAAGATAATTGACAACCAACAAGGATATCACTGAAATTCATATTAGAAACTGATGATGCATTTTTAAATGCCCACATTTTTAGTAAATACATCAAGTTTGGATTTTATAAATGCAATTCACTCTCTTTTGAAAAACTCTATCCTTTTGCGTATCTCACAAGCTCAAAGGCAGGTAGCCTTCAGATGGTTTCTAAAGTCCCTTTCAGTTTTTAATCTACGATCCTATTATTCTTTCTCTGTACTATTTAGAGAACATCATCTGTGTTAGGGCAACATATGATACAGTGGCAGTCACCGTTGACATATCCCTATATCTTGTGTAATACCCACACAGCAACTTGGTTCAATGGCATTGTTGTGGTTGTCATAAATGTTTTCTTTCATTCATGGTTATTCATTTAACAAACACTTATCAAGCACTTATGAAGCATCTTTAGTATTGCTAACCAAAACAAGCGTTCAGTGTCTACTGTGTTTTGGACATTAAGTGCCTGCTATGTTGCATTCCAGGTCACATTTTGGATCTGAATTAGCCAGGGAGTAAAGCCACTGAGCTCTTTGTAGATGCTCATGAATGGTTGGATGCCATTGGTTGGATGCCAATGGTTGGATGAGTAGAGAAAGTTAACAGGTTTAATGGAATTTTACCTGACTTTTTTCTTCTCTTTTTCATTTTATTGTTTAGGTGAAGCAAAGGAGATTAACCTGAAGGGGACATAGGACTGTGGAGCAGAAACAAAGCCAGAATGTTATGATTACAAAGATACTCACAGCCCTTTCAGAACAGTGTTGTCGATATAGAGTTCTTACCCCTGGAAGGCAGATGACCTGTATTCAGACCCTGCCTCTGAGATTTACTAGTTATGTAATCATTGATAGACCACTTAACTCTTCTAAGCCACAGTTTCCTCATTTGCAAAAAGGGGAGTTCCATTAGTTCTCTTTTAAGGTCAATTCCAGTTTTCCACCTGCAATTCATGGAGGATGTTAGTGGAAAACATTAGAAATATTTTAAGAGGAAGCACAAAACTTCCACCCATATTACAATCCTTTTTTGAGACTAGATCTTTCTGTTTCTCTCAGGCTGGAAGGACAATGGCCACTTGTAGACCCAATCCCAATTTTTACTTCATGGAAGCTATAACTTGGTTATTTTTCTAACATGTGTTTCCCTGACTCCTTAGACAGCGTGATTACCCTCTATTCCTGGGGGAGTTCACCATATTTATTCTGGACTTACAGTAGCTACTTAATCAACTTTAGTTGTATTGCAGCTCAGAACTTTTGAAATCAAGATATGCTTGAACACAGGGATTACTAGTGGGTACCATCATGCCTTCCCTATTATAATCTTGAATATTTTATTCAACGATGGTGCTTCACCTCTACCTGTCAATAAAAATGTTAGTAAAATCTAGAAATAGATACACTTCTTCATCCCTTTGATTTTTTAAATCTTCAATAAAACTTTCTACACCTCCTTTGTTTATATCTATTTGTTCCTTAGTTCATTTAAATATATTCAAACAACATTTGTGAAATACCTACTATGCATCATCATTTAGATGGTACTGTGAACAGAACATTGAAGTCTGAAAGAACTGAGTTCGAATCTGTCCTCAGACATTTATAACCTGTATCCCTCTGGGCAAGTAACTTAACCTCTGTTTGCTTCTCCTTCCTCAACTATAAAATGGGATTAATAACAGAGTCTACATCCTAGGATTGTTATAAGGTTAAAACGTGATAATATTTATAAAAAAACTTTGCAAACCTTAAAACTCTATATTAATATTGTTATAGTTGTTATTTATATACAGGAGAGGGGGTCAGGTCTGGAGTCAGGAAGATAGGAACTCAAATATTTCTGAGATATACCAGAAATGTGACCATGGACAAATCACTTAATTTCTTAGTGCTCCAGAAATTAGTTTCAGATCTAGCCGTATACATTCAGGCAAGTCAATAACCCATATGAAATACTTGTCCTCAGTTTCCCCATTAGTAAAATGAAGTAGATTATTCCTACAATCTCTTTTCTAGTTCTGAAATTCTATGATTCTGTGAGCACGTGTGTATGTCTGTGTGTGTGCATCTGCATGTGAGTAGGAATATTTTACTGAACTAGAAAGACATTTGACAAGTAAAGCAAAGACATGTGTTTGATCATTGTCAGGGTAATTTTAGCAAGATGATTAGTAATAACTATTGCCCCATTTAATGGAAATACTGAAGAAATTATATAACATGCTAGTTTTCATTCATAAACAAAATGTTTCCTGACTACTAGGCAAGAGAGATATGACAGTTGTTTTTTTTTTTTCGTTCCTTTGAAGCACAAAGAATTGGACCTTGTACCTCGTACAAGAAAGGTTGCTAGGTAACACAGTAGATGGAAGACTGAGTTCAAATCA
>NC_050577.1:172303974-172471474 GCF_011100635.1 Trichosurus vulpecula | reverse complement strand
CCGGCATTTTTATTTTTACCAGTTTAAAAATTTGGAGGATCTGGTAAGGAACGAATGTGGGGGTAGGGATAGGGGAGGTGGAGAGGGGATGGTGGCAGTATAGCTTAGTTCCTATTCCATCAAGGAGATATAAAGATAATATAGAAAAGCAAATACTCTTGACTTATTTTTATTATTCTAATTGTATTCACTGTTACTTCTTCTTGGTGGTTGCTTATTTGTAAGGCTGGATTGACAAGCTCTTATTTTCTCATCTTTTGAAAGGAGGGGCTGAAATTCAGGTGAGTTTGGGTGGGGCAAATTTTCATGTATATTAACTTGATGGTTTTTTATTTTTGAATTTGCGACATCTTTGCCTTAAACTGATACTATAAAATTGCCTTTCACAAATGAGGAGAATTATGTTTTTTGTTGTTTTGTTCTTAATATTAATGTATATTTCTCTTTCATTTTTTGGTTATTCATCACAAAGTCCTTAGCAGCAATCATTTTATCCCCCTGTTCACAGGCAAGGCAGAAAATATGGAGCTTTTTTTTCTCTCAGTCAGTGTTATCATGGGAACCAGATGATGTGGGCTCCTTACTCAGTCCACTGAACCACATTCTTCTCCTCTTCCTCTTATGCTATCCCTCTTCAGCCCTCAACTCCATGCCAAGGATAGGGATGGGAGGAATTCATGGGTAAATATGTGAAGATCAACTAACAACTTTATAAACATCTATTGACTCTATAATAATGATGTTTAAGGAAAAGACTCTCTCCAATGAACACACATTTCAATAGTTCTTCCTCACTAATCATGCCTTCAAGGATGCTTTTAAAGTATTAGTTCCCCTTTGCCAGTTAACACCAATCCATCCTAGAAAACTGAATGATCATCATTAAACAAATCTTTGCTCCAACAAAATGAAAAAGATTCATTCAATAGCATAATAGATAGAGGATTAAGGAAGATCTGGGTTCAAATTTTGTGTCTTTCATGTAATACCTGTATAACAAGTTTATGTCACTACATCTTTCAAGTGCCACCAGGTAAATCTTTAGGACTAGTGCAACGAAATCAGAGGTCCAGACTAAACTCTGTTACCTTCTTCCCTATAACCTTTTACAGCCAAAATACTGCTCGTAGGCCAAACAAACAAACAAAAATGAACCCCAGAAACGAAGAAATCAAAAAAACGTAGAGAAGAGTGATGAAGAGAGATAGTAAAAATAAATAACAGCAGTAGGAATGCCCTAAACTATATAATTTATAAAGAACTGCTCATTCTTTTGATCAAGGTAAATAAAATTCCCCATGCTTTGTGCCCCAGCTTTCCTCCCTTCCTTCATCCCCCAAAATGTCCAGTGAAAGAAGACCATCAATTACAGGTAATGCTACTGTAAATAAGAAAGCCTTATCCACAGCTTCAGGGTGGGGATGGTATAGAATCGAAAGAATCCCAGAGGAATGTGAGAGTTGTTGAATAGTTACTGGTGTATTTTACACTTTGATGTCCTTAGAAACTTAATGCCAGTTTCTTGCATTGAGCTGCATCTAATATGGTGTTTTTCAGACCTAAATGCAATCATTGCCATCTAGTGGCTCTCTAAGTTACTGCATGTGTCTCTCACACCTGTTTAAATCACTCTGAGACCAGCCAGAAATTGACAAAAGTTTTCCATGGCTAATAACATGATCTTGCTGGCTTATAGGCTTTGACACTTACCTGAAGAATTTCAAGTAGTTAATTGACAAAAATTAAAAGTAAATACATAAGTGAACAAATGCTTTCTTTCTTTTTGTATCAAGGAAACCAAGTTTGGTTGTGTATGTGAGATATCAAAAATTAAAAGATTAGGAAACAATCATTGATTGCTCTCAAACTAATATTTACCATGTTTTGGACTTTTCGAAAATTAATTTGAGTCACTGAACTAAATTAAGAAAACTCCAGAAACATATTTATTTCTTAAGAAATCGTAACATGTCCACTGAAAGCAAATTGGATGCTCTGTCTTCTGGATTTCTATTATCACTCTTAGTAAATGTTAGTATGATTAAAACAGAAAGCCATCTCCCTCAAGTCATCTCAGTGTCTGTATAACATTAAGGTTGTGTATAAAAGTGAGTCAGAATTTTCCAAAAGTTAAAATAAATAGTCTGAAAATTTAACAAATATGTAAATGAGGCAGGGGAAAATGACAAGCTGAGATGAACTCTCTCCTATCCCCAGTGCAAAGTTATAAAAGCTATTCTTTATTCCCAGTGCCATTCTGCAATTGTCTGACCCCAATGGCCATTCCATGTAGATGAGAAACACAAATCTCTTACCTACTATGCAAATTTGAGTGGAGCTTTCACCTAATCCCCTTAGCTTTGAACTTTTTGGCAGTTTAAGCCATACGCTTTGGCACTTCTTATAGAAAGTTGCAACATATATGTTATATTTATCCAGGAGACCTAAAGAACCTCCCCATAGCCCTTCCAATAGTTCAAGTTTAATGAGCTAGATTATCTTGATTTCATGTAGCTATTGAGGCATAGTAGTTGCCCTGCAAAACCGGGTGTATGGTGAGTCTATTAAAAATGAGCATTATGCGTGATTACCTTTTGCTTGTTTGTGTTACGGTCTCCATGGCCCCCATGCAGGCATTGATTTTCAGTGGCTTGTTGCTGTTTGTTTTTCCCTGCATAGGAGAAGGCTATAAAGAGAAAGGAAATCTTTCAAAGAAGGTTGTGCCCTGCATTTCTCTTATGTGTGCATAGTTTTTGCCTGAGAGAAGAGAATGCCTTTATTGTATGGAACACATTAAAAACATAGAACATGAATATGCATTTATGATGCACTAAAAGTGAACCACAAAGCTGAAATGAAAATTGCCTTAATCAGAGATTTCTGTCCCCAGTGCCCCTGCTAACAAGACCACAGGAGGTTCATTGGAAAGTAAATAAATTTTCATTTGACCTTGGTCTCAATGGTGTCAGGTGTTTTCAGCAAACTCAGGACTGTGAACATCTTTCATAAAGTTAAAATATTTTGTAAAAGGCAAATGGGAAGTCATACATATATAAATATGTTGAGATCTTTTCCCCACCCTATTCCCGTAGGCTCCATACTAGAATTCTACTTCTGTTTTTTTGAAAAGAGGCTTCAGCTAATAAACATTGATATCTTAACCCCATTTGTATAGTTAATAAAATGAAATCCTTTCAAGAGAATTCATCTTGCCAACAATTCAAGCAGTTGTTGTGGACGCAGGGACTGGGAGTAAAGGATGGTTTAAAGGAATATTAAGGATTTATCTGTTGTCTATTGAATATTAATATTAAACATGTTTAGTTCAAGAGAAAATGCTTATTTCCAGACAATTTGGAAGGCATTGGGTATAGAAAAAAAAATCATCTGTACCCATCAAATATTTCTAGGATTGCTATGCTATGAGAGTATTGAGGATTTTTTTTCTTTTCTGTCTTTTGGACAATATTTGTTGTTCTCTTGTGTTCCCAGAGCAGACTATTATGCTTCTTGCTAACTTCAGAGCTGCATCTACATAACTACATATTCTTTATCAGTCAGTTGTTCCAAACTGATCCTCAGGTTATCATTAGTCATAGTCTTATTGGCATATGTGGGATATATTAACTTAATATAGCATTATATTTGCACCCAATTGTCAGTTGCCTTCTTTGGAACATATTAATTTATTAAGGAAAACATTGGCATAAGTATTTCACACAGGAATGCCTAAAATCGTAAAGTAGCATTTTAGATCAAGGTACAATGGTAGTATGATCACTCTTGGCTTGGGAAGAGAAACAAATCATTCAACTAGCAAACATTCATCAAAGACCTACTATGTCCAAAGTACTATGATTGAAGCTTGTGAAAATGTAAAAGTGTGTGCCTGAAGTTTATATCCTAAAGAGGGAGACAAGGAACAAACACAAATTGGAGAAGAAAATAGAGATGTATCAATCTTTTGAAGTAACCAACAGTTGTTTTCACCCCCAGTTGCTTAGGAAATGCTATTTAGGGGCTAGGGACTGCTAATAGGAATTCTGATTACAAATAGATTTTATTTTGACTTGGAGGGATAGGTTTATTTCAATACTCTCCTCGTGGTTGGCCATTTTGGTACAAAGAAGACAAAACCAGACATGTATATTATGAGGGTGGGGAGGAACTGTCTAGATAGATTTTATAAAATCACTCCATAGTCAAACTGGAGGGAAAGTACTTTGTTTCAGCACATAGAGAGATTGGAGACTACAGGTGTGGAATACTGCACATACAGTCAGCTGTAGTCTGATGTGGTTGCTGGCAGTCACTTTTGCTTAAACCTTCTTAATTGCAGATAAGGGTTCTATTAGAAGTAAATTGGGAAATAACTCTAGTATTTTAAAAAAAAGGTATCAATAATTTTTTTAGATAAATATAGGAGGCTAAACCTTTTGAAAAGGATATTCTTCAAGGCAATCACTTGGTACTTCCTTGGGAAAAAAAGAATTCAAGAAGTGTATTCCCAGATACTCCCAAAAGCAGGAACAAATATACAGATGCCAACCTTTGCAGGCACATGTCTCTGACTGACATCAGTGGAAACTGTACATTCAGAAGAGTTCTTCAATTCAACACTCTGTGGCATGAATAACTTGAAGAGACAGCACAATATTTTCTAAAGTAGAAAAAGGAATTCCAAGAGAGAAGATGATACATTTTACAGAGAAAAACACCTTCTTAGCACTCATGCTTGGAAATGACACAAGAAAAATTACCTGTGCCCCAAAGGGGGATTGCAAAAGTGTCAAAATGTCAATTCGATGACTCCATTTTTTGTCTTTTTTTTCAAAATGGACTATGTTTAACCCTCAGTTATCTGTGGATGAATGATTAAAGTTAATGTTGTTTTTACCTGAGTTCACACATCATTACCTGATACAGTCATAGGGAGTTAGGAAGAGTAAGTAAAGGAAGAATTAACTTTGAGGACTTCAAAGGGAGGATCATCTAAAGAAAAGATGAATATAAATCATACTACGAGGTTGCCCAATGAGAAGTGGCTTCACTGAATGTCACATGGCATAGAACCAAGCCTTTCTAAAATGTGCTGCCCTGTGCAAAATTTGTGCATTTGTGAATGTTTCTACTAGACTCTAATCTTCTTGTGCTCAAGGATCAGAGCTAAGTTAAACTTTGCATCTCGATCAGAAATTAGTATAATACTCTGCATACAGTGATACTTAATGAATATTTACTGAATTCAAAAAATGTCCATTTTAATGCCAATGCAATCTTTGCTGCAATATTGTAATATGTTTATGAATTTTAATAGATTTAATTTTAATGATAGTTTTTTGTGCAGAATAATCATGATTCCCATGTATTGAGTACCAAGATATCCGAAGGTCAAAACTCACATGACAAACACAAAAAAAATGATTGCAAATAAATTTTTGTTCTTAATAATCAAGATATGCCTTAGTTACTAAATTTCCAAACTAATAAATTAAGATTTTAGTAATTTAGTTTTTCACAAACAAAATTTTATGGCAAATCAAAAAATGAAGGGAAAACGTAATTTTTCTATAATCAGAGGTTGGCATATATTTGGTGTCCAGTGAATTACAATGCCTATCTCATCCTTCCAATCAACAATCATTTCTTTAGAGGCAGAGCCCAGAGGGCAGAGTAAAGGCAGAGATACACCTGAGCGTTCCCAAAGTCACCTCCAAACAACTTTAAAATAATGTCTCAAAACAAATTCTAGAGTGAAAGAAGCAATAAAAGGATGGGGGTGGGGGGAAATAATTTTCCTGCCCAAAACAATTTAGATCTTCATCAGAAAAAGTCTGTCTCATTGGGGTGAGAGTGGAGCACACTGCAGCATAAGCAGCACCCCAACTAGCCAGAAGCAAACTTTAATGTGATTGAATGGGCAGAGGCAGTTTCCTGAACTCTCACCTCACAGATGGTAAGGAAGTCAAACAACTGTTCAGAAGGAGATTACAGGGACCTTTTGGTGGTATTGGGGGTAAGATTCTATTGTGCTGCACTATGCAAGATAAAAAGCACTAGGAGAAGGAGGGACTCTGGTCACAGTTCCATAGCAGAAAAGAATGCTTATGGTCACTCACAGACCATAGCACAGGCCAGGAGAGCAGTGACTACACTTCTTCTTTGATCATACTACCTTGGAAGAACTGAAAATTTATAGACCCTCAGAACTAGTTCTGAAAACATCGGCACAAAAAACAAAACAAAAGAAACAAAAAACAAGGCTGAAGCTTGGGGTAGTGACTCCTTCGGCCCCAAGGACAGACCTCAACTTTAACATAAAGTAGGATGGAAAAATGAGCAAACAACAAAATGAACCTGACCAAAGAAAGTTATTATGGAAACAGGGAAGATCAAAATACAACCTCAGAAGAAGACAACAAAATCAAAACAGCTGCATCCAAAGCCTCAAAAAAATGACTTCTTTTCAGGCCCAAAAAGAATTTCTGAGCTCAAAAAAATTTTAAAAATCAGAGAAAATTGGAAAGAGAACTGAGAGTTATGCAAGAATATCATGAAAGGAAAGGAGCTGGCTAAAGGTGGTACCAAAAAAAACTGACGAAAATAATAAGTTATAAACAGAATAGGCCAAATGGTTAAAAAAAAGACACAGGAATCCATGGAAGAGAACTCTTTAAAAAGCAAAATTGGTCACATGGGAAAAGATATACTAAAATTAGCTGAAGAAAAAAATTCCTTAAAAAGTAGAATTGGGCAAATGGAAAAGAGGTATAAAAGCACATTGAAGAAAATAATTCCTTAATAGTTAGAATTGGGCAAGCAGAAGGTAATGACTCCATTATATAGCAAGAAACAATAAAACACAATCAAGAGAATAAAAAAAAAAACAGAAGAAAATATGAAATGTTTCATTGGAAAAACAACTGACCTGGAAAAAAAGATCAGGGAGAGCTAATTTAAGAATTATTAAATTACCTGAAAGCCATGATCAAAAAAGAACCTACACATCATCTTTTAAGAAATTATCAAGGAAAACTTCCCTGATATCCTAAAATGAGAGGGTAAAATAGAAATTGAAAGAATCCATTAACTATATCATAATGAAAACTCCCAGGAATATTGTAGCCTATTTCTATAGCTTCTTTCAAGTCAAGGGAAAAATATTGAAAGCAATCAGGAAGAAATAATTCAAATATCGTGGAGCCAAAGTCAGGATCATACAAGGTTTAGCAGCTTCTACATTAAAAGATCAGAAGGCTTGGAATGTGATATTCTGGAGAGCAAAGGAGCTAAAATTACAACCAAGAATCACCTATCCAGAAAACTGAGTATTATCCTTCAGGGGGAAAAATAATCTTTTAGTGACACAGAGGACTCTTAAGCATTTGTGATGAAAAGACCAGAGCTAAATAGAAAATTTAACTTTCAAATACAAGACCCAAGAGAAGTATAAAAAGGTAAATAGGAAAGAGAAAACCTAAGGAATTCAATAAGTTAAATTATTTACATTCCTATATGGGAAGACAATACTTGTAGTAACACCCAAGAACTTTCTCATTGTTAGAACTTGTGTGCATGGACAGAGGGTGTGGATGTGAGTTGACTTTGATGGGATCAGACCTAGAAAAGTAAAATTAGGGGGTGAGAAAGAAGAATGCATTGGGAGAAGGGGAAAGGGAGAGCTGGAATGGGATAAATTATCTTACATAAAAGAGACATGAAATAACTTTTACAATGGAGGGGGGAAAGATAGAGGGTAGCAGACAGCACCTGAACTTTCCTCTTAGTGGAACTGGCTCAAAGAGGGAATGCCATACATACTCAGTATTGAGTATAGAAATCTAGTTTACCCCATAGTAAAAAAGGAGGGGAAGAGCATAGGAGAAAGGGTTGGGGGTGCTGATAGGAGGGTGGATGGATTGAGGGTGGTGGTAGTCACAAGAAAACACTTGAGGATGGACAGGGTGAAAGGAGAGAGAGGATAAATGGTGGGAAAATAGGATGGAGGAAGATGCACAATTAGTAATCATAATTGTGAAAAAATATATTAAATTTCTCTTATAAAGACCTCATTTCTGAAATGTCAAGAGAACAGAGTCAAATTAATAACAATACAAGTCATTCCCCACATGGTAAATGGTTAAAGGATATGAACAGACAATTTTCAGACAAAGAAATTAAGACTATATGTAGTCATATGAAAAAATGCTCTTAATCACTATTGATTAGGGAAATGTAAATTAAAGCAACTCTGAGATACCATCTCTTACCTATCAGGTTGGCTAATGTGACAAAGGAAAATGATGAAGATTGTAGGGAATGAGCGAAGTTTGATATACAAAGGCACTACTGTTGGTGGAGTTGTAAACTGATCCAACCAGACTGGAGAGCAATTTGGAACTATTCCCAAAGGACAATAAAGGCATCTACATCCTTTGACCCAACAATACAACTCCTAGGTCTATATCTCAAAGAATTTTTTTTAAAAAAAGGAAAAGAATTTTTATGTAGGCAAATATGTATAGCATCTCTTTTTGTGTTGACAAAGAGCTGGACATTGAAGCAATGTCTATCAGCTGGGAAATGGCTGAACAAACTGTGGTATCTTATTTTAATAGAATACTAATGTTCTATAAGAAATTATGATCAGATGCTTTTGGAAAAACTTGAAAAGACTTATATGATTGATGCACAATAAAGTGAGCTGTACAAGGAGAACAGTGTCTACAATGGCAGAAATGCTGTGTGATAATTGACTGTGAATGACTTGTCAATTGTCAGCAACCCACTGACCCAGGGCAATTCTGACCGTCTTTTAATAGAGAACGCTGTCCCACTCCAGAGAGACAACAGGTAGAGTCTGAGTGTAGATCCAAACATACTTTTTCCCCTCTTTTTTCCTTTCTTTTTCTTGTTTTTGATATTTTTTTTTGGTCTGTGCTTTTTTTTTCCCACAACATGATAATATGAGGCTGTGTTTTGCATGACATTTATAATCAATTTCAAATTGTTTGTCTTCTCAATGAGTCGGGAGGGGAAGAAGGAGGGGAAAGGGTTTAGAGCTCAGGATTTTGGAGGATGAATGTTGGAAATTATGTTTACAAGTAATTGGAAAAAAGTAAAATATTTTTTAAAAATAATAATTTTTTTAGCACTAAGCACCAGTGTCCAGAATTACGCTGAGCACTATGGATTCAAGGATACAAGGCAGGTCTTGGCCTAAAGAAGAATACATATTATAAGTATATAAGAAGTAAATGGAAAAAAAACTGTATTAAGTCAACAAATACCTCCCCTTACTCCACCCCCCTGGTTACAGTACCTTTCCCCCCCTCTAAAAGTATTATATACTGTTGCCTGAAAACTTTAGCTATGAAAGAAGAAAGAATAAATTTTTTTACTTACAGTGGAAACTAAAATGGGAAAAAAGGCAAATACATGGTTCTTACAGTAATATGCAGCCTCTTATGCTGCAAAATTTCTTTCTTTTTTTCTTTCTCCTTTTCTTTCTTCTTCTTTCTTGCTTTCTTTTTCTTTCCTTCTTCTGAAACTTCTTTGCTATGATACAGATATAGCATAATTATAGAAACATTTTGATTTTTCTTTCCCCAGCACTCAAAAGGATAAGGAAATCTGATAACAATAGTACTTTAGGGGTTTAAGTAAAGTAAAATATTTCTTTATTCTGTCATTTTAAATAAAATATTACTATTTTTGTTCCCTCAAATGATACAGATTGCATCACCTCTATACCTTTAGAGATGGTCACTTGTGTCTTTTTGTCAGGGGAGGAAACTCCTTCCAATGATGCTGATTAGCTATGCGTCTGTGAAATAGTGAGCTCCATTTTGGAAAGGGAGAGGATGCTTAGAGAAGAGAAATGACTAACCAAGATCAGCTAAATAATGAATGGTAGAGCCAACACTTGAACCTAGGTCCTTTGCCACTTAAACCATTGCTAATTCCACTGCACTATATTGCCTTCTTAGTATTAGAGAGGATGTGGTGCAGTGTGCTGGGCTTGGTGTCAGGAAGACTTGAGTAGCTGTGAGACCCTGGGCAAGTCACTTACCCCTATTCACCTGAGATTTCTCATTTGTAAAAGGAGCTGGAGAAGGAAATGTAAACCACTCCGGTATTTTGCCAACTGACTCAACAACAACAACCACAACAACAACCACAACAACAACATGGTCACTTAGGTATTATGTGTCAGGAGAAAGATTTGAATCCAGGTTTTCCTGACTCCATGGCCAGTCCTCCTCTCACACTACCACAGAGATTACTGTGGACAACATGATTAATTACTCACCTTCTGTTAATGAACCTTTCCAAACTTAGCTTGGGTGGTTCTTGTTAGAGAGTACCTTTTCAGACTTTCTTCAGGTTGATAGGACCTACTAAGGACTTTCTCTCTGCTGCTCTGAGGTCACGCAGTTAGTAACCAGTAATTGTTGCTTCTAAAACTCAGATATCCTGAACCAGAATTTTTAATTCTCTTTCCATAGAACTCCAACAGTCAACTATTATTCATGGAGTCTGGTAAACACTTGGATTTAGCCCTGACCATTCTCCATGATTGTATTAGTACTTCCGTTCACTTGTGCATGCTGTCACAGCCTAATTATTTGTTCATTTGCTCACGGCTCAAAGATTTCTCATGAGGGGTAATGTGCTACCTTCTGAGGCAGCTTATTCCACTTTTGAATAGCTACATTATTGGAAGGATTTGGTTACATCAAGTTAACATTTGAACTTTGCAGCTTCCATCCATTGCTCTTATTTCCCTCTTCTGGTTCAAGAAAAATAGAATTAATCCCTTTTCTACTTAACTGGAATTTAAGTACTTGAAAACAGCTATCATATCTCTTTTAAGTCTTCTCTCTCCAGACTTGATATTTCCATTTTCTTCCATTCCTCTTCATATGATATGAACTTGATGGCCTAGTGGTCCTCCTCTGGTTACTCTTCAGCTTATCAACACATTTCTAAATATTTCACAACCCCAACTGAAAACCCTTCTCCTCCAGATATAGTCTGAACAGAGCAGAGAGCAAAAGAACATTACCAGCCTTTCTCATCCTAAATAGTGTGCCTGTACTAATGCAACCTAGAATTGCATTTGCTTTTGCTTCCACCAGTGTAGATCAAGGGGAATCCCTTGTGGAGGATCTGTGGAAGAACATCCTCAAGAATCATTCAGAATGCTCAATGATCTTAGAAAAACATCGATTGACTTGGACAAAATAATGAAGAGTTAAATGAACAGAACCAAGAGAAGGTTGTCTAAACTAATAGCAATATTGTCTTAAGAACAACTTTGAGTGACTAAGTCATTTCGACTATTATAAATACTCAAATTAACTACAAAGGACATAGGAAGAAGAGGTTATCTGAATCCAGTAAAAGAACTGATAAATTGAAGTACAGATAGAATGGTTTTCTGTACATACATATACATATGAATGTATGTATACATACACACATAGGCATATACGCACATATGTATTATGTATGTGTATATATATATATATGATATTTATGTATAATTGTAGCCATCTCTAGGGTGGGGGAGAGGGAAGAAAAAAGTAAACAAAAAGAAATTTACATGATAACTATTATATATTTAAAAGAAATAGCAAGTTGTATACAATAGATTTGCAACCCCATAAGTAATTATTTTATTATACCACGTTATGAAATTTTATTCCATAAATTAAAAATAAAATAAATTTTGAAATCTAAATAAAAAGAAAAATAATATTGAGAAAGAGCATGGAAAGGTAGTCATTTGCATGAATGGATATCATTGCCACACTGATGAAGTCAGAGATCCATTAAAATACTATTGTAATTATGATCATTTTTGCTATTCAGTTTATCTAAGCAAGTGTGAAAACTAGAAAACAGAGGGGAGGAGCAATGGGTCACTCATTTCCTCCACATCCATGGTAGGCATAAAAAGGAATAGGAAAAGTGAAAAACAAGACTCAAACTAGTATAAAAATCAGGGTGTTTATTAGGTAGGATTTTCCTTCCAAGAAAAGGACACTTTTTGGTGCATTAAGAAGAAACAGGTTCACATCCTACCTCTGATAAATATTATATATGTGACTGTGGGCAAGTCACTTACCAGGCTTAATGGTATTTTCTAAAATGAGGTGAAGATCTGCTCTGGTAGAGGGAGTTTCCTTACCCAGGAGTTCTCTACACCAATGGAATCACATGTCCAGTCCTTATCTCTTTCCTCCCAAGAAGCCAGAAATCATTAATGGATATTCTTCTTAACCTTCACACCACTCTTGTGTAACAGGTTTGATTATCTGTAATTTGTAGACTGAGAAGCTGAGGTACTGACAAAAACTTGTCCCCAGTCACACAGAAAATAAACAATAACCAGAAACACAAGTCACATATTTATCATCTAATGCAATTCATTGCCAGAATAGTTTGTCTTCTTTTAACTATCCATGTCCTAAAAGCTACAGACAGTCAATCTCACCAGGACAAAAAAAATAGTAAAAGCATTGAACTAGTTAAGAATTTGAGGCTCGTGGGTCTTTCTGAGGGATAAAAGAAGAAATCTAAATGATATAAAAACAATTGTTAAAAATCTATTTAAAAAACAATTTGAGGATTATTTTCACTAAAATAATGGAAATGATACATTCAAAAAATGGGAAGCAATTTCATTGAAGTGAAAACTTTGATTCAGGATTAAGCTTAATGGAAAATAAAAATTTTTGAATATTTAAGGAACTAATAATTTAATATTGCCTAATAATTTAATGTTGGTCCCCATGCAACAATACAGACACAATTAGATTCTGTTCATCATGAAAAGGAATTAACAGTTGGCATAGAAGACTTTTTAGTCCAATGTTATATTCTGTAAAATCTTTTTTTTCATAGCAAAGACTGATGATATAAAAAAGGAATTTTTTATTTTTATTTTTTTGCTAATGCTTAATAGGTCTATATTAATATTCAGACAGTAGCTTCATAGTTGCTTTTTTAAAAATACATTGAAATTCTATAAGGAAAAGACTAAAACAATAAAAAGACTAAAACAGAGAAGGAAATTCCATAGATTGGATCCTTAACTGGATTTCATAAGTCTCTTTACTTCAAAGGAGTTTCATGTTGTTCATATGTGAATGGTCATCAACCCCCTAGCAGAAAGGGATGTGTTCGTATAAAATTCCCTTTTCTCTTCAATTTTCCTAATTTAATCCAGGGTTTTCTAATTTTTAGTAATTGATGCAGGATTTATTCAGAATGATAGAATCCAAAGCTAATTTAATTTACTGTATTCTGCTTCTGAAATTAATTTTCGAGGTACATCCTCAAATACAGTAAGACCTCACAAATTCAATATAATGTGGGACAAAGTGAGCCTGACAGTTAAAAAAATCAAAATGATAAACTATTTTAGGAAAAATTAATTTTGATTGCTTTCAAATGCATCTTCTATCATCAATGAAGCAAAATGAGGTAATCAACAAATTATAATTCACAACAGGTCTCCATTATGTAAAAAGCTATCATAAACACAACAGTATTTTCCAATACAAGATGTAATTGGTGAACTCTGAAAAAAAAGGGAAGATTGAAAGAATTTCTATTTTTTAAGCCCTTGATTACAGAGCGCTTCTGATTTTAGTCACTATGCTCCTTGCTTCTATGATCCTACTTTTAGGGCCCTAAATATTTATAGAGAAGGACATCATCATACTCCTCAATAAGAATCATACAGGGGCTGAATGATTACAAATTTGTAATTAGTAGGTCTGAAATAATGATGATATACGTATACACACACACACACACACACACACACACACACACACACATTTTAACAGTGTCTCTTCTTAGCTTTTCTCCAAATACTCTCCCTAACAGAAAGTAGCTTTGGTATTCAAACATGTATCATGTTCTATAATTTGAAGTGGAGAAAAGATTGTTGAGTTGTTGAATATGATGACAGTCTTATCGAATTCAGATGGAATAACTATTGTTTTCTTCTCAATCCCTTAAGCAGTGAAGAGACTGGAAGAATGATGTAAAAAAAAAAAACAGAAAAAAATATAATGTACATTGTTGTGAACAATAGCTTTACAAGGTAAAACTCCTCCAGCAGAAATCACAGAGTACATTTAAAGTACATTCATACACTTCTTCTCAGCAAAAAAGGAGTGATTTAAATATTTATAAAATATGATTTACATGAAAATGCAATCCTGCTTCTCATTTACTGTGTTGTCCTTATGTCACTCAAAGTCATGTTTTTTTTCTTTTAAATGTACATTTGGAAACAAATTATATTATGATCCCAAATACAAAAGGTAAATATAATATGGGATGGGGAGAGGGAGGAGGCTGGAGAGAACTAAGAAAGCCTGGTAACTGCAGAGATAGTGAAAAGAAAACTACCTTGCTGTATTTTTACCCACTGGACTACTGAGCTGGCTTATTTAAATCTATTTCCATTATGAATTATACATGGCTATCATTACTAAGGTACAGCCCTGGAGTTGGGGGGAGGGGATTTTACTGATAAGGTGACAAATGGGAAAAATCCACTGATTTCAGCACATCTGTAGTTGGAAATTTTCATTTTAAATGATTATCTGGCAGTGTCTTTGGTTGGTTACCCTTTCAACTGCTCGATCTCACTTTTCACTTTCAATATGTAGCAAATTTTGCCTGGGTTTTGAAGATGAAAAAAAAAAACAATGGGAAGAGGAGGTGCTTTTTTTTTTCTTTTCTTTTCCAGGATGCATATACGGGATACTGTCCTTTAACATGCCCCAGCGTGTGTGGGTAGGTATATGCAGGTGTTTGCCTGGAGGAGAATCATGTAAATGAGAACAGTTCACTAGGTAGCAAAAACCAATCTACAGGAAGTCTTAAGAACAGCTGCATTCTATGACCTGGTGGGGCTGGGGAAGAGAGGATTGCAGATTGATTTATACTGTTTTGATCAAAAATAAGCATAATGATTTGGTTTAAACTCAAGAGTGCCCTGTTGTTCCTGCCATAGATTTTTATGTTAATTGTTGTTGGGTCATAGATAGTCCTGGATTGAGAAAGTTAGACTCAAATTCAAAAGGGTTGAAATTATGGCTATTCATCTCTTTTCAAGGTCAAATTACCCCTAGGAGGCAATTTGGGCATTTGCCTGGTGACCTGTAGAGGAGCACGTACTTTTCCATGAGAAGACTGATGGTGGCCAAACTCCACCTCTTACCGTGCCCTGGTCCCACACTTGAGTGACATGCGCAGGATGGATGATGCAGATCTTCAGAAGCACAACCCCACCCACAAGTATTTATTTGTTCAGTATAGTTAATATGTACTGTACAGGGTGGTGATTGAGGTTAGTTACATAGACACAGGCCCTGCCCTTGAGGAATTTACTAACCAGCCCAGAATTTCCACCCTTAGCAGCCCCATTTCTTATTCCCTAGACTTCCCTGGAAACTGCTCAATGTCTACTGTGTACATGAGGGATTGATGTTTTTTGTTGTTGTTTTGTTTTGTTTTGTTTTTTGAAATCCAGAAAATTTGGCTCTAGGCACTTATTCTAACTAGAAGGTGACTGGGTTGCTTCTAGCTTCAGAAGTATAAATGTTTAAGTTAATTAGCTCTCATAGAAGAATAGTTAGTAAGGCTATACTATTATAATAACAACATGAAAAATAAATAGCATATGGCCATGTACTACAATGGAAAGGACCCTTGATTTGGAGTCAGAAGATTTGGCTTCAAATCCTGGTTCTGCCACTCATCTACCTGTATGACATGTGTCAAGACTTTTAACCTTTCCGGCCCTCTGTTTCCTTCTCTGTAAAATGAGTATCATAATAATTTGCATGGTATGAGTGCTATGAGACCAAAATAGTTTATGTAAAGCCCTTTGCAAAAGTACAACTTGTTTGGAAAAAAATCTCCTCCATTCACTCTACTCAATATTTAGGAAAAAAAATGGAAAAGAATACTATTGTGTATGTTCTGAAAATGTGGAGAATTCACAAATTTGGTTTTTCTTAATATTTATTTTAATGCTTTAGATTTGATACATTGCAAGCTTCAAATTTTTAGCAAATGTGAGTGTTGGGAGGGAACTTGGCATAGCAGATAAAGACTGAAGACCTGGGTTCAAATTCCCTACATAACAGCTATATTACTGTTAACAATTCAATTAATACCTCTGTTCATAAGGAATGTCTCCACCAGTACTTAAAATTTACAAAGCAGTTAGTGATCTGAATTTGCAAAGGGAGTTTTCACTGTGCAGTGCAAATTCAATCAATAGATAAACATTTATTAAATACCTACTCTGTGCCAGTCAGGAAGATAAGTAACAAAATAGATAGAGTGCTGGGCCTGGAGCCAGAAAGACTCATCTTCAAGAGTTCAAATCTGGCCTCAGAAACTTACTAACTGCAATGCTGGGTAGGTCACTTAATCCTGTTTGCCTCACTTTCCTCAACTGTAAAATGAGCTGGAGAAGGAAATAGAAAACTACTTCCATATCTTTGCTAAAAAAAAAACCACAAATGGGGTTAGAAAGAGACTAAAACAAAAGACTACAAATACTAAAATGACTGAATAACAACAACAAATGTACCAGTCACTGTGCTAAGCACTGATGATTCAAAAAAAAGGCAGAAGAGAGTCCCTGACCTCAATGATCTTATAATCTAATTGAGTAGATAACATGAAAACAACTATATATAAAGCAAGTTATATGCAGGATAAATTGGAAATCATTAACAGAAGGAAAACACTAGAATTAAGAGGGAATGGGAAAGACTTATACTAAAAGAAAGGATTTTAGCTGGGATCTAAAGGAAGGTAGAGAGGGCAGTAGGTTGAATAGAGGAGGTTTCTCATGCTAATGCACTCACAGGTCCAGACCCCACCCCCTATTCCACCTTCAGAATAAACAAATAAATGAGCAAACCCTCTGGTAGAATAAAGTATCAGAGGATGAAAAACTGGGACTTGATTTGGGAAGTTACGGCAAAATCTATAATTTTAAGAATAAAAGAGAAATTCACATGCCTTGACAATGGAATTGGCTAATCACACTGAGTGTGAAAAGAGATAGAAAAAGAGAAGATAGACTACAATCTGCTTCTTTGATGTATTAAATATAATTTTATCTAAATAGTCTAAATGCTGTGTCAGATAGTGTAATCAATGTCTCATAAGATGACAATTGAGAAAGGATGACATGTAATACGCAACAAGATTCCCCTCAGACGTTCTTGATTACTATAAAGGAAAGTGAAATACAACATTCATGTAGTATACCATGAAATTGAGACCCTCAATGGTATAGAGTAAAATAAGATGCAATTAAAAGATTGCATCAGTCTGATTTGCTGGGGACCATTTCCACCACCCTCCAAATGGAGTGAGTCTGGAAATGTTGATCCTGTTTTGTTGTCTTTAGCGACAATTGCAAATCAGACTGCATTCTTCTTTCACATCTAGTTTGATTCTCATGAATATCATGAGAATCTCAAGCTTGTCTAGACCTACATACTTATGGCAAGAATATGAGAAATATTCTTACTCATCTGCAACATGATTTAACAAAATGACAGACATCACGAGGAACTGTCAAAATTGCATGTAAGGGGGTGGGGCGGAGCCAAGATGGCACTGTGAAAGGAAGGAACTACTGGGGCTCTCTCACAAATTCTGTCAGATACATCTAAAAAAGTGAATCTGAGCAAATTTGAAAGAGTTAGAAGCTACTAGTAGACTGAGAGGGGCAGGAGCGCTGGGCACGTGGAACGGCACCAGACCAAACAAACTGGGAACAGCAGAGGACCTAGCAAGTATGCAAGTCTGGGAGAGTGCTGGGCAAGCAAAACACAGGAGCAGGAATAGGCCCATGGCTGAAGTACTGGCTACGGCCATGATTGAGCCCCAGGCTTCTCAACGCAGGACAGGAGTCTGTGGGAGCTATAGGAGACACCAGAGCAGAGCCTGCGGCTACAAGAGCAGCTAGCCTGGAGGCCTCCAACTCAGAGTATAAAGGTTTGAAACTTGCCTTCTTGAACTTCCAGGAAATGATGGTCAGGCAAAATGGCTCTCATCCCTCACTTGAATAAACCCAAGGAATACTACCTCAGGAGAAACATAGAAGCCAGAAGAGGGGCTTCAGTGGTGAGAGAAGTTGGGGAGAGGCCCCTTCTTGTTGCGGCAGAAGGAGACTAGTGTAGGAAGAGAGGTGTCCTAGCAGCCCACATCTCAGAAGAACAAGGAGAGTAACTGAGCCCAGGGGGTGGAGTTAACAAATGTCAATGCCAGGACCCCAGATGTGGCTTTGCACAGCCAGGGGAAGTGGCAGACACCAGCACAGACAACAGCTGAGACCACCTGTGCTGTAGAGCACTCCTGGGGAAGAAGAGACTCCCAGCAGCCAGACCCACCCCTTGCCCATACCTCACAAAACCAGAGGCCATAGCACAAAAAACTAGATCTCAACACAAGAAACTTGGGACAGAGCCCCCTGAGCCCCAGAAGCAAAGATTCACTTTATAAACCAGGAGGAAAAAAAAAACACCATGAAAAAAACACACTAAGAAGCTTTCAAAGACCATTGATTCCTATTATGGAGACAAGGAAGATCAAAATACCGATTCAGAAGAGGACAGCATGGACACTATACCCACATTTGAAACCTCAAAAGGGAAAGTGAACTGGTCTCCAAACCAAAAAGCATTCCTGGAAGAACTCAAGGAGGACATTAAAAACCAAATTAGGGAGGTAAAAGAAAAAATGGAAAAAAATTCACTGATGAAAACAAATCTTTGAAAAGCAAAATCGGTGAAATGGTTAAGGAGAATCAGAATATAAATGGAGAAAATGTGTCATTGAAAAGTAAAATCAACCAAATGGAAAGGGAGATAGAGAAGCTAAAGGAAGAAAACAATACATTAAAAATTAGAATTGAGCAAGTAGAAGCTAATGACTCTATGAAACATCAAGGATCGGTCAAACAAAATCTAAAGAATGAAAAAATAGGAGAAAATGTGAAATATCTGATTGGAAAAACAACTGACCTGGAAAATAGATCCAGGAGAGACAATCTAAGAATTATTATTACATTTCAACAAAGAGATAGCAGATTTAGGGAATTGGTGACCAGGGAAAGGCGTTTTGTTCTGGTAAATCATAAGAATAGTAAATGGAGTCATGGAGAGTTTACTGATATGCATTTTTCAGTAGCAATGATACTTTTGGCTCAGAGTGAGCTAGCTCGGGTAGTTGGTTATATGGGATCTGATGTAAGTCAGGATCTGGATAGATACATTAACATATGTGAATATTCTCTGACTCATTTATCAATCAAACTAGAGGGCCCAGAGACCAGGAGCCCCAAAACATAAAAGATTAACAACGATCTTGGCACAAAAAATATACACTTCAGGAACCTGGAAACTGCAATGTTGTAGAGCACTTTATTTCCCAATAATATTATATAAATAAGATGATATTTTATGTTTCCTGTTTTTTCTTGATTTTCCCTTTTCTTTTCTTTCCTCCTCCCTGTTTTTCCTCCTTCCCTCTTTTTTTCTGTTTTTCTTTTTTAAATTGCATCAAATTAGTAATTATCTTTCCTCTCTTTGCCTCCCACCTCTACCACTAGAAAAAAAAAGGAAAGAAAAAAAAAAGCTGCCTGCAACAAATTCTCAAGTGATGTCCACTCTCTCTTATTGCTTATTGTTGTTTAGTCATTTTTCAATCAGGCCCAACCCTGTTACTCTATTTAGGGTTTTCTTGATCAAGATATAGGAGTAGTTTATCGTTTCCTTCTTCAACTCTTTTTATAGATGAGGAATTGAGGCAGACAGGGTTAAGTGACTTGCTCAGGGTTATATACTTACTAAATGTCTGAGGCTAGATGTGAGCTCAGGTCTTCCTGACTCCAGGCCCTGCACTCTATTTACTGTACCATCCACTTGCCTGGACCACTCTCTCTACCTTGCCATAGTTACATAGTCTTCTACTTGTCCACCTTAGACAACGTGATAAAATTTCCCCTTTTTTTTTAAATTTTTTTTAAATTTTTTTTTAATTTCCCCTATTTCTCTTCTTTTCTTCCTTAGTAACAGAGAGAAAGAGGGAGGACCTTCTATCTACTGCACCACCTAACTGCCATAAAACTAACTTCCTTCCTTCCTTCCTTTCTACCATAGGTTAGCTAAAACACCTGCATTAAATTCACTAGTGTCCTTCTGAGGCAGGGCCAGGGCTAAGGCTTTGGTGTAGAAAAGGAACAGATGAACCCACTACAATAATTCCCATTCATTGTATGCTAGGAATACTTCTACCCCCATCATAAAATAGTTCCCTACCCCAATTCCCAATCAATCTTTTTGTCTCCTTCTGGGTTGAATGTAAGATATCAGGAAGGCCAGGGCACTGAGTGCTGTATCTCCCCTTCAGCAAGAATTTCTACTTCTATTAAAAAAAAACTGAATGGAAGCTTCAGTGCAGCAGATCCATCTTCTGCCACATTGGGCTTTTCAGACCTGCTGCCTCTCCCTTTTTAAATTCAGCATGGCAAGGCATGGGACAAAATAATATTACAGGAGATCTTGGAAGACATAAAACTAGAGGGCAACAGAGGACACCTTCGGTGATATTAAGACAGCTTTCTAGTCCTATTAAGCTGGAGAGAGGGAAGTGGCAGTGTTAAGAGAGACAGATAATGCATCAGGCTGGGAACCAAGAGTGGGTAGTAGAATCATGACTGAATGTTTCCACTGTTTTATGAACATTCTCATCTACTTCTGAGAAGCTACTGCTAATCTGATCCTGCGTTGTTGGGGACTGTTCTCATCTCCTTCTTTTTGATGACAAGTGTGGTGATTTCATTTTTCCTTTTAGGACCAATCAAATTTAGTCAACTTTTGTAATCTAAGTGGAGAGTTAAATTCATTACAAAGTGTTTTTTTGAAAACAAAATATGTGTGCTGTGAAAATAATTTATTTCTAGAAGCCTTATGCACTTTTCTAGTTTTTTTTCAAATTATTAATACCTTTTGTTTCTACCTTAATGTCATTTTAATACCTCCATGTACCTACCCTACCCAGTGATTCACCCCTTATTTTAAGGTATAAAAAGAAACAAAAGAGTTTTGCAAAACTAATACATCAGCAGTCTGAGAATATACCTGATGTTCTATCCCCACAGTCCTTCATCTCCACAAATAAAAGTAGAAGGAACAAATGTAAAGTTTTTCTTCATTTTTTAACATTGTCAGAGGGATTTGACACTCAGGATGCTGGAGCTTCAAGACATGCTCTCTATCCAGTACACTAAATGGCCTAACCTCTATATATTTGTTTATTTATTTATTACCTTTTGTGATATATTTATGTGGTTTATGGAGTAGATGATTTTTAATTTATTTTTTATTTCGCTATGATTTTATATTTAAGATACGTCAGATCTATATGGCCCAAAACAAAATTATACCTGGCGGCTATGTGATTAAGCTTATACTCTATGATATGAATAAGAACAGGATAAATTTGACATTACTTAGAAGTCATGGAAATTGGTATTGCTGAGACTGGAAAGACTAATCTTCTGGTTAGCTGCTCAAGGCCTATGGATCCCAGTGAAGTTAGCTTTATCAAATAGATTTCTTTGATTGTTATCAGTCTCTGACTCATGTTTCCCCCCGACTCCATGCATTCATTTATGCTTCTGCAAACCCCATTCCTTTCTCATCCTCCCCATCTCTTTCCCATTGGAGTTTATCTATCTTTATCTCATCCCTCAGATCAGTCTCTGCATCTTTGCCATGATATCCAAGCCAAAAACTAACTTCTGATGATATAATCCACATAATGATATTAATAAGAGAGGCAGAAAAGTTCTCCCTAACCTTGACCATCACTTGTCCTCTTCTTGTACTCTCATCCCCTATGTAATCAGTTACTGCACATTAATTACACCAGTGGTTTTCTGAAGGAAATGTTCCCATCATTGGTGTCTGACCCCCAAAGTTGATTCTGATGAAGAGAATTTAATGCTTTGTAAAATGATAGGGTTGTGACAAGGTAGGCCAATGGGGGAGATTTGGGAGCTTGTGAACGTTTGCGGTGCCCTTCTGCTTTCCCTAACTTTTTCCCTTATGTGTGGGATCAAGTCTACCTTGAGGAAACAGATTTTAGGGGACTTGTCCACTGTTATACAAGAAGTTAACGATAGAACTAATATTAAACAGAGGTTTCCTGCCTCCTGGTTCAATGTTCTTTTCATAATGTTATAGCCAACCACTATAGTTATATGTAAAAACTGCTTCTAAGCTTTTAAAACCTGATAGGGTTGAACTCTATGTTCTCTTAAAGAAAATAGTCATAAGCTCTTGCTAACACAGAGCTCACAATTTGAAGCAAAAGATATTTTACTAACAGAGCAATATTTGTTAAGAAAGATTACTGTATACATACAAGAAATATGTTCTCCATGGATGAGCATACTATCAGTAGGGGAAAGGGTAAAATCAGGGAATACCTGTGACCATAGAGAATGTGTAGAGGAGTCTGGCTTTTAAAGTATTTTTCTTCCAATGCTGTCCAAGTTCTTTCAGTTGGCTTATAGTGAAAAATATATACTTAACCTCTATTCATCTCCCATGATACCTGGTCATAGTCCATGAAAGTGATTGGCAACATTTGTTCTATCCCACTTTAGTTGTATATTCCTGATAGCAAGAAAATACATGTCCTCTCTCTCCTCGCTCCCTACTTCCTTCTCTCTCTCTCTCTCTCTCTCTCTCTCTCTCTCTCTCTCTCTCTCTGTATATATATATATATATATATATATATATATATATGTGTGTGTGTGTGTGTGTGTGTGTGCATGTATATGTATGTGTGTATATATATATATATACATACAATAATTAGGAACTCATCTATAATAACATGGTCCATTCTATTAAAGAATATATGTACATATGTGTGTAAATACACACATGTACATGTATATCAGAAAAAAAATTCCTTGTAAACTAAGAAAAAAGAAGTCCGAAAGGAAAAAAAATCCCATTTTAAATTTACTTTTGGTATGCTACCTAAAATAGCCATATATGTTTTCATTATTTCTTTTGGGCACTGAATACACACATAATTTCAGTACAGATAAACTGGAGTCAAGAAATAATAGTCTTTATAATCTTTGGAGGTTCATTTCCATTATTCTGCCATAATTTTAGTAGATACCACTATATACTTAGATATAGAGGAATAGTGTAGTAAAATAGCAAAGTGAAATTTTTTTTTATTAATTCCCATATCTCCCAGGGGAAATGTCAGCTCCTTGAGGTCAGAAACCAAATAATTTTTCATTTATATCTGAAGCATTTAGCAAAATCCCTAGAACAGAATAGAATAGGATAGATAGATAGATAGATAGATAGATAGATAGATAGATAGATAGATAGATAGATAGATACATACATACATACATACATACATACATACATACATACATACATACATATGGTGGTAAATTCTCCATTTTTGACACTTTTCAAATAATTATTCTATGGATTATAACATACTTTTCTCTTGATTATTTCATTTACTCTACTTGTCTTTTGACTCATCTTATGCGTTATCTCATGCTACTCTATTGGGGAGCAATAGATGAGTGGGAATAGGGAGGGAAACATTTCATGATATGTACAAAATCTATGGTCATAAAAACACATAAATAACAAGTGTGCCTTCTAAGAGTTCCTTGAACCCTTGGATCATATAAGTTATTCAGTTTATCCTCTGCTATATTCATGTCAAAGTCCATCTTGCACGCATACACATACATATGTGTGCATACATATATAATACATTCCACATATACCTTTAACATATATCTATATGCCATGCAGGTGGCCCTGTGCTAGTGTCTCCCATGTTCCACAATTGATACCAAGCTCTTCAGAGAGACTTTGAGAGTGGCCTTGGGTCACTTCTTCTGACCACCATGTGAATGACTTCCTTCTAAAAGTTCTCTGTAAAATAGTCTTTTAGGTAAATATATGTTTGACATTCAAACAAGGCCAGCCCATTGGAGTTGTGCTTTCTGCAGTAGAGTTTGAATGCTTGGCTGTTCAGCTCAAGAAAGAATCTCAGTGTCTAGTACCTTATCGTTCCATGTGATCTTCAGAATATTCCTAAAACAATTCAAATGGAAGGAATTCAGTTTCCTGGCATGGCACTGGTATAACTCTAGGTTTCACAGGCATACAACAATGAAGTCAGCATAACAGATCTGTAGACCTTCAGTTTGGTAGTCAGTCTAATACCTTTTCTGTCCCATGTTTTCCTTGGGACTACTGAGCTAGCTCTGGCAATCTATACACCAACCTTATTATCTATGTGTACATACATGGAAAGTATACTGCCAAGGTAAGCAAATGAATACCATTTATAATTTCTCCATTTGCCATAACTAATGTCTCCATATATATGAATAGTGTCATACTGGCTAGTGGACAGCCTCTGTGTTCTTGGTGTTAATTGTTGTGTCAAAATTGGCACAAACAATAGAGGATCAATCTATGCTTTTTTGCATCGCAGCCTCAGAAGCTACATTAATCAATTATTATACAATCATACACAAATAAATGCCCCACACAAACTCTCCCTCCACTTTTGTCTTAACTTGTAGCCTTTTCAAGTTAAATAATTTCTGTTTATACATATATATATATATATATACATAGTTTAAAAATAATTTTTTCCAATTACATACAAAATATTTTAACATTCATTAAAAAAAATTGGGTTCCAAATACTCTCTCTCTTCTTTCCCTTCTCTGTCACTGAGAAGCAAGCAATTTGATATAGATTTTGTATATATGCGGTCACACTAAACATATCCATATTAGTCACATTGTGAAAGAAAGCACGGACCAAAAGAAAGTATGCTTCCATCCTCATTCACATTCCTTCAGTTCTTTCTCTGGAGGTAGATATCATTTTTCACTGTGAGTCCTTAGGAACTGCTTTAAATCATTTTATAGGTGAGAAAAGCTAAGTCTTTCACAGTTGGTCATCCTTGCAGTATTGCTGTTACTGTGTACAATATTGTCCTGGTTCTGCTTACTTCAATTTGTATCAATTCATGTAAGTCTTCCCACATTTTCCTGAAAGCATCCTGCTTATTATTTTTTAAATAACACAATATTATTCCATTACAATCATGTAATATAACTTATTCAGCCATTCCTCAATTGATAGGCATCTCCTCAATTTCTAATTCTTTGCCACCACAAAAAAAGCTGCTATAAATATTTTTGTACATAAACGTCCTTTTACTTTTTTAAAAAAATCTCTTTGGGATGCAGATGTAGTAGTGCCATTGTTGGGTCAAAGTGTATGAGTAGTTTTAGAGCCTTTTGCACATAGTTCCAAATTATTCTCCAGAATGGTTGGATCAGTTCACAACTCCACCAACAGTGCATTAGTGTTCCAATTTTCCCATATCCCCTCCAACATTTGTCATTTTCCTTTTCTGTTATACTCCATTCCTCTATTATAGGCACATGGCATAGTGCATAGGATGAATCAAAGGGCATACAGGATAAATAAATAATCAAGGGAAGTTCATTTAGTAAGCCATATATATGTATAGTATGTATATGTACATGTATCTAAACTGCACAACTTTGGAGTTAATGATTCCACAGAATGAAGAACTTCCAGGAAGTCATGGTAATCACAAGCTGCCCCTGGACATTTATAAGAATCCAGGTGAATGAAGCAGTTTCAGTCCCACAATAACTGATTACAATGGAGATCGTCACCAAACTCTTGGCCCCTTTAAGATACCATGTGATAACTAGAGATCCTCACCATTAACCATTATTAAAACATTACACTGCATTTGACACATCACTAGGTTTGAAGTTAGAAGACCTGGATAGGAGTCCATTCTGCCACTTCTTAACCCTGTAATTGCAGGCAAATTATTTCATTTTTCTCATAAAAATATGGATAATAATAGATAATATTTATATAGTGCTTAAAGGGTTGCAAAGTACTTTATAGGTATTATCTCATTTTATTCTCACAGCAACCCTGGGAGGTATGAACTATTATTATCATCCCCATTTTACAGATGAGGAAACTGAGGTAAAGATAAGTTACATGAATGGTCCAAGGTCAGACAGCTAGGAAGTACCTGAAGCTGGATTAGAACTCAGATCTTTCTGAATCCAGGTCCAGTGCTCTATCCACTGTACCACTTACCTGCTTACATTCATGCCTTCAGTACATTGCTAATCCATTGTCTACCTTTTGTTGTAAAAATGACCCTAAGTTCTTAAAGGCTGTGCAAGTACAAGCTCTGGCAGATACTTACCTGCTGCGAAGAGTTATGTAATGAGAGGCAATGTGGTGTGGTAGACAGAGTACAGGAATGATGGTGAGCAATCTCCCAGTTCATTTCTAATTTCGGGCTCTTATAACCTGTGTGACCCAGGGCAAGTTATTTAATCCCCCAAGGCCTTAGTTTTCTTATCTTTAGAATGACAGCATTATACTTGATTCCATGTAATGTCCTTTCTACCTCTAAAATCTATGATCTCTAAAAGCATTTACTATGAATCCAGTGATGGGTCATTTGTCTGTTATTCAGAGACCAGCCTTCCTAAGTTCCTAGAGGCTTAAGAGCCAGTTGACTAAAAGGCGACGAATTTTTTGTCCATTGCAACTGCTGAAGACGATTTACTAAATTATACTGGGAATATAATCGGCAATGAATTGGGTGGGAAATACTTATTCCAGTATTACAGATCATTCATATATTGAAGAGATATGTCTACCCCTTCTGTATCAAAGAGTTGCTGTAAGGACAGGCAAGTGGAAACTGTGGAGTGCCATATAATATCAGCTAATATTTATATAACATCTTTAAGGTTTGCAAAGTACTTTACCAATATTATTTTATTTTATCCTCATAACAGCCCTGGGAGGTAGGTGCTATTATTGTCCTCATTTTAGAGATGAGAAAACTGATGGACAGAGAGGTGAAATGAGTTACCCACGGTCACACATCTAGTAAGTGGCTAAGGCCAGATTTGAATTCATGTCTTCCTTACTCCATTTCCAGAGCTCTCTTGACTGCCCAGCTGCCTCGAAAACTCCAGAGCTATCGAAACACCAGATGTCTGTAGTGCCTAGGGAAGGTGGCACCAATGATGTTCCACTTGACACCATACCTGTGAAGAGGTTCATTGTGCAACAACAAGTGTAGAGAAGGAGCTAGAGTCTAAGGAGCCTTTGAATATACATCATCAGAAAGCAGGGAGTGAGTAGGACAGTCTGCTCTGTTACTTAATGATTTTTATGAGTAAAATTTCTTTCCATATTAGGAGTCTTTTCATCTGGCATCACTAACTTGTGTCTCATCTTCCCTCATCATGTGTCAACTGTATTGCTCATCTCACTTTAATTATACTTTTAGTCTATGACAATAATTATCAATACCGCCCTCCATTGTAAAGCGACCGTTATTCAGGATGTGGGAGGAAAAAGCATACTTAGGTACAAATGGTCAAACAATTTTCTGACATCATAATGATGGAGTTTTTAGAAGGAGACCCGGATTATCATTTACCTGTGCACTCGCCCTTACGTGAAGAAACACAGTAACACCTCATGAGAGCAAAGTCCTGGTGGTTCTAGAATTTGTCCTGGTTCTCAATAATCTATGTAACCCTTAAAAGTCTGAGCACAGGCAAGGACCACAGCAGACCTTCAAAAAAGAACAGCTTGTACTGGTTACTGAAAGTTCAGGCACCACAGAAGTGGGTACAAAGAGGTTGTTTTGCCAGAGGCACAGAGGACAGTAGATGAAGGTCGAAGTAGGGAACAGCTGACCAGGGAAAATAAATAGAATAAGAAATGGCTACATCTTAACATGGTTCCCTTGGTCCTGACACATATGACCCTTTCTCACTTGCCTTTTTTGGAGAGAATGTTTATTCATCAAAGTAGAAGACAGTTGTCACCATTACAATAGATAGATTGATAGACAGATAGATAGATCACTTATTAAGTAAGCATTTGCCATGTGTCCGGCACGGTGCTAAGGTATGGGGATAGAAATAGAATAAAAAAGAGAATTTCTACTACATAAGGGCTGACATTTTGCTGGGGGAAAACAACATATAAAGGGTAACTAGAGAGAAGCCCTCAGTTTCCTCAACTTTAAAATGACGGAGTTGGACCAAAGGGATTCTAAGGTCGCTCCCAATTTTCAGCTTATGATTCTATGATAAAAGAGCCAATAATTAATTAGATTATTTTCCAGTAGTGAAAGACTTCCTCTTTCAATGATGTTAATCAGCTACAAAGCCATAGCTCTCAATGATAGGTGTCAATTTTCAAACAGATTAGACCTTGAGCTGTAGGCTCTACTCTTGTTTTTAAGTCATTTTTCAGTCCTGTCCGACTCTTCATAACCCCATTTGGGGTTTTCTTGACAAAGATACTGGACTGGTTTGCCATTTCCTTCTCCAGCTCATTTTACAGATGAGGAAACTGAGGCAAACAGGGTTCAGTAATTTGTCCAGGATCACACAGCATGTAAGAGACTGAAGCTAGGTTTGAACTCAGGTCTCCCTAACTCCAGACCTGGTTATCTATCCACTGAGCCACCTAGCTGCCCTTACTACCTGCTCTACCTTTGACTTTTTTATTTACGAGTAATGATTTTTACCTCTATTTGTGTTTGGAATTTCTTTTGAAAAATAGATATAAAAATATCTTTCTCAGAAATGTTGTGAGGAATAAATAAAAACAAATAAAATACCTTATATGACAGCAATGGAAGTCCAAAAAAAACCAAACAAACCCAAAATACTTCAATATAAGATTTTCAACTTCATTGGAGAAGTCTGAAAATTCATCTGAAATTTGGCAATGTCAAGTTCATCCGTCACTGCACCACCCACTCATTTCCCTTAAGGGGTATCATGACTCACTACCAAATTATTTTTTCTGACATATTGTTTTTCTTCATTCCTTTTATTTTAATCCTCTTTCATCTTCTTTAATCAATTTAATATCCTTTAATTGTTTTATCTCAGACCATTTGTTTCATCTATTTCCCCTGATGTTGCTTATTCTCACTAGGTGACTTTCATTTCCTTATTAAAAAAAAGAAAAAAAATTGGAACCAAATTAAGAGGTTTTGAATGTAGACTATCCTGAGAACTGATATGAGTATGGGAAACTAAACATATTGAAAACCAGCTTCCCAAAGAAAAGATCTTTCAGTTGAGATGTTTTCTTAATGAATTAATTTTTTAAATGTGTTATCCTTTTTGGTATACATTTTCATATTTTAAAAATATTTAATCTGAAATGGACATAAAAAACCATGCTGTATAGGGGAATTAGACACTTCTAAAAGACATGCTTATCATAGAAGGTATTTTCCTTAAAATCTGACCAATGAGCTTTAGCAGCATTGATTGTGATTGTTCTCATATGGTACACATAGATCCTTACTGTCAAAACAAAACAAAACTGCATTGTCACCAAAAGCCCTTTACTTCTTGATTGTTAGGCATCATTACATGTGGGTACATTTCATCAGTAACCTAGTAATTTTATCATGTAGCCTATGGTTCAACCAAACTGATTTCCTGCTCCACAAATTTTCCAGCCTCCATGCCTTTGATCATGCTATTCCTCATATCGTAATTTCCTCCCTCTTTCCCTTCATGGGCTGAATTCCTCCCCATCTTTTAACGACCAAATTAATTGTTACATTTTTCCTGAATTACCAAATTTTAAAGCTGTAAAAGACATCAGAGGCCATTAAGTCCAACATGTATCTTAGCAAAAGTGGCCTCCATAACAAACTTTTCAAATTTTCATTCAGCCTATAGTGAAGATGGTGACATGATCAGCTAAAGTGGTCTGTTTCATTTTAGGAGAGCTGAATCTACTAGCAAGGTTTTCCAGACATCAAGCTGAAATTTGTCCTTTTCCATTCTCATTCATTACTTTTGGTTCTGCCTTTTGGGAATAAAAAGATAATTTCTAATCCATTCTACATATGGAATCCCTTAGGAGACTGAAGGAAACTTTCTTGTTTATCATCAATTTTTTCTCCTTCAGGCTAAACATGCTCACTCCACCCATCTTCATACAACAGTAACTCAAGGACCTCCCAGTTCTGGTATACAGTGTGTTAACTATCCCTACTAGCTTTTTGTCATCTCTGGGTTTAATAACCATCTAATTCTTGCCTTTGTCCAGGTTATTAATAAAACTTTAAACAGCATTTTGCAAAGCACAGGGAATTTCACTAGAAACTTCCTTCCAATTTGACTTAGAAGCACTAATGACTTACTTGGGTCTGGTTGTTCTGCCAGTTCCAAATCTGCCTATCTGGTGCATTGTCTCATTTCTATCTCTCCAATTTGTCTGTGGAAATAACATGAGAAAATGTATCAACTGTTTTGTTAAAACTTAGGTAACCTCTATCTAAAGAATACCCCTGATCTACTGGTTTAGCGACCCCATCAAAAACGTATAACATTAGTATGGTGTGTCCTTTTCTTGATGAAGCCCTGCTGCTTCTTTGCAATCACCACTTCTTCCTCTACACGTTCACTGTGCATATCTTTAATACGCATTGATTTTGTCCAAGAATTGAGGTTATCTCACTGGACTATTATTCCTAGATTTCATTCCCTTCTTTGCTTTTAAAATCAGTAAAATGTGTCCTTTGGCAATCCTGCAGCTCTTCTCTCATTCCCTATCATTTTTCATAGTGGTCTGACAGTAACTGGCCAATTCTTTCAGTTCCATAGGATATAGTTCACTTAAGTTTGATAATAATCTCAGCAGGGGGTATCTTACTGATCTTTTACTGTCTCCCTTTTTATCTTGAATTTCAACTCCTTTTTAGCAATTTCTGTTCTATTCTTTCCAGTCCAAAGATCATTCTTCTTGGCAAATAAAACAGAAGCAATGAGAGAGAGAGAGAGAGAGAGAGAGAGAGAGAGAGAGAGAGAGAGAGAGAGAGAGAGAGAGAGAGAGAGAAGGGAGAGGGAGAAGAAGAGGGAGAGAAAGGAGATTAGAAGAAGAAGAGGAAGAAGAAGAAGAAGAAGAAGAAGAAGAAGAAGAAGAAGAAGAAGAAGAAGAAGAAGAAGAAGAAGAAGAAGAAGAAGAAGAAGAAGAAGAAAGAGGAGGAGGATTGAAGGGAGGAGGAAGAAATGAAGGGAAGAAGGAAGGAAGGGAAGAAGGAAGGAAGGAAGAAAGGAAGAAGGGAAGAAAGGAAAGAAAGAAAAAAACTTGTGACATACAGCCTTCCCTTTGTCATCAATTATAATTTTCTCATCCACTCCAAGATAAAAAAAAATCCTTCAGTTTTCCCCAACACAGCTTAAAAAGAAAACAATAGTACTTTTAAGGCATCCTTAGCTTTCCATGTCATCCTCAGTTCATTCACAATTTTGGTATTCTTGACCCTATACTTCCAAAATCCTGCCATACTTTTCATTCATACTTTGGTACTTTTTCCGATTTGTGCTTTCTCTAATATGTGCTTTAATCTAAGATTGAGTTCCACATGCATCCACATCAGACAACTCTCCTATTTTTTTCTTTTGGGGAATAAAAATAGCACTTAATTTCCATGATTGTTTTGAGGCTTAAAAGAAATATGTAATTATGGAAAGGTGCTTAAGAAACTCTTGTTTTCTACCTTTATCTGAATACTTTGAAAATTTCTCTTTTAAAATTGAAGGCCCATGTCAAACTTTTCCCAACTTTTTCACAAATTCTAAGGTGGAGAGTTCACTTCCCTTTATTGTTTCTGTCATTTCCACCCCCACAACCAGGTCATGCCTCCCAATATCAGAATACAAATGAACTCTCTCCTTATTGACTCATTCACTTTTGAAGGAGGAAGTTACTCATAAGAAAAATCAAGGAAATTATTAGAAGATTCACTTTTGGAAGTGAGAGTCCTGGGAGATACCTGGATGATAGAAATCCTCCAGCACTGCTCTGCCAAGCTTATTTATCATGCTTATGATATTTCCTCAGTTCCTCACCTGTTTTTTTTTTCTTAATTTCTTCTGGTCTATGTGGTCTTTAAGGTGCTCTGATAACAGTATTCCTTCTGTTTCTTCTTTTTTTACCTCTTTTCATTTTATTCCACTTTATTCTTCATTTCTTGTTTCTGGACTTCCTCAGAGGGGAATATCATATAATGCTACCCCATTCCTCTTCCCTCACTCATTTTTCATTTTCTTAATTCTTTTGAATTAAGTAGATCTGTACATTCCTAGCCATACCTCTCTTCTGAAAAAGTCTCCATCATACTTGTGAGGTTAAATTTGCATTAGGATGTCTAATTCAACTTGATTATTTCCCATACTTTGTGTATTTGTGTCTAGAATCTGCAGTCATGTTTTGACTATTTTTCTCAGTTCTTGTTTGTTTTTCTTTGCTTTGGCTGACACTTTTCTTGGCTTGTATAAACTATGCACGTCAGGATAGGTGTTCTGATATTCTTTTGCCTTGTTTTTGTTGTTCAATTGTTTTCAGTCACGTCCAGCTCTTTGCTATACTCGTTTGGGGTTTTCTTGTTAAAGATAATGGAATGTTTGCCACTTCCTTCTCAAACTCATTTTACAGATGAGGAAACTGAGGCAAACAGGGTTAAATGATTTCCTCAGGGTCACACAGCTAGTAAGAGTCCAAGCCTGGTGCTCTATCGACTTAGCCACCTAGCTACCCGTTCTTATGCCTATACTATTACTATTATTCTAACATTTAAGCCATCCACAAGCTGCCACATTCATAATGGCTTTCTGCCTCACACTTTTCATAGTATTTTTGTAACAAGTGTCTGGTAGATGTGCATATTTTGATAAGATGATGTCATCTCTAGGGTAGACATTTGGAAGTTCCTTATAGGAGAATCATGAGGACTGGAGCTCCTGTGGACATTCGTTTTCTATTGTCTAACCTAACCTACAGCTGGGAAAACCTTTTCTTTTATTGGCCAGAGTAGTAGAATTCTCAATATCTTCTAAAGGCAGCCAGAGTCAGCACTGGCCATGGCTTTGCTATATGTTAGTCTGAGGAAGGAAAGTAACTTCACTTATCAGGCAATAAGGGCCGTAGGGCTTCCTTAGAAGCAGTTCTCTAGCTTCTTCCATGGTGCTAACATCACGTTTGCAAACTCATGGTATCTGTACATGTGCCAGACTCTCCATTACAATTTGCCTTTTAATTTTCTTATGTACTTAGAATGACATATTGTAAATTACAGTTATTTCTATGTTTATATCTTAGCATCCTAGTAGACTGTAGATAGTGAGATAGTTCAGTGGTTAGAATGCCAGGCCTCCAGTCAGGAAGACTCTTCTTCCTAAGTTCAAATTTGGCCCCAGACACTTACTAGCTGTGTGACGTTAAGCAGGTCACTTAACTTTGTTTCCTCAGTTTCCTCATCTATAAAATAAGCTAGAGAAGAAAATGGCAAATCACTACAGTATCTTCTCCAAGAAAATCCCAAAGGGGTCGTGGAGAATTGAACAGAACTGAAACAATTGAACAACAACATTCTAGTAAATTGTAAACTTCACGAGTGCCTTTCAATATAATTGCAACACAGAAGGACCAGAATGTACAGGACAATCCTTGAGTAACCTGGAAATCCATTTAGTTTATCTATTAGATTCAAGATTCAAGGAGGAGAAGGCATTGGATTCAATCTTGAAGCATGATAAAAGTTTCTATAAGTGGAGAGACTTGGAAAGGATATTTTAGGAAGAAGGAAAAGAATATCCAAAAGGATAGAAGCTGGAAGGAATGATAAAGGCTAAATAAAAGAGGTCATGATGATAATACTATGAAGATGAATAACAATTAGATCTCTTTTCTTACTGTAAATACAAATGACCTTACATCTCCTTTTCCCCTCTATCTTCTCTAGCTCTTCATTCTTTCCTCCTATGCAATGGAAACATTCATTTTAAGTAAACTGTAGCAGAAATGACTTCTGAATTGTGTTTGATTACAAAAATTGAGTAACAGGGACACTTGCCAATTTCTCAATTTTCCTTAAAAGCTGTGTTTAGATTTGATTTAAAGTTTTTAAAAAATTTTAACACATCCTAATCAAATATTCATGTTTATGGTAGTTTGCTTGCTTACCCCTTTACCTGTCTCTTTTTTTTTTGCCTACAAAATGGAATTGGTGAGGTCACAAAGTACAGTCTTCCTATCTTTAGGTATGTAATAGTAGCCCTTTCGTTACTTAATCATAAATTGAACATTCCTTCTTCCTTGCTGGTCGATGCACGTATTGAATTAGGAACAAATCCTTTACCAGATACACTAACACACACCAGTCTCTTGTTCCTAATCCAATGCAGTCAATGCCAAGCTAATTGACAACATTCACTGCACTGGACTTTTAGCACATCTATTCTATGTATTGCCTTTTTATGAATCTTCTTTTTGTTGTTGTTGTCCTGTCCACATTATCTGGCAAAATGACTGGCAAATAGTATGCACTTAGTAAAATATTGTTAATGAATTGATTTCTCTATTTACTCACCCACCTAGTCACTAGTATATGCAGAACTCTATGCCTGGGTAGGATACTAGCAGTTAGTAACATCAATCAATAAGCATGGCCATGCTGTGATAATAATGGCAGCAGTGGATTAAAATTGATTTCATGTGAATGGGTCAATAAACAATTGCAAAAAAGCAAAGCAAAGGCCTTAGATTCAGGCATCTGTTGCCAACATGAATGGGAAAACTCTGTAACAACAGCAAAAAGTTGATAACTGCAAAGGAAAGACAAGTCCCTTCTGATTCTATATAATGGCCAAGGGAAATAAACCTTCCTAGATATATTTAACCCAAACCGAAACAACTTCACTTTTCTGTACTTGGTAAAATGGCTTTCCCACCCTTCATTCTCATTCTCTATCCCAGGCCTCATCTGTGCCTTCTCTCTTATTCCCATTCCTAACTCCTGCTCTCACCCACTAATGATATATATGGGCTGTGCACAAATGTAGGAGTAAGAGTGTGTGTATACATGAATGAGAGAATGAATGTGTGTGAATTAGAGCAGATAAGACTCTCTGATAATTAGTCTCTGAAATTCAGAATTCTATTTCCCTCTATGACTCTCTCTCTCTCTCTCTCTCTCTCTCTCTCTCTCTCTCTCTTTCTCTGTCTCTCTGCTCAGATCTTCTATTGAGTAATTGACACCATTGGCAGTTTGCCCTCATATCATAGGATCATGCATTTTGAGCGAGAAGGAATCGCAGCATTCTTCTAATCCAGGTTCAAGGAAGCTAGACGGCGCCATAGTGCACAGAGTGCTGGGCCTAGCATCAGGAAGACTCATCTTCCTGAGTTCAAATTTGACCACAGCCACTTAGCAGTTTGTGACCTTGGGCAAGTCACTTAACCCTGTTTTCTCAGTTTCCTCATCTGCAAAATGAACTGGAAAAGGAAATGTATGGCAAGCATCTTTACCAAGAAAACCTCAAATGGGGTCATGAGCAATCAGATAACTGAAGCGACTGAACAATAACAATCCAGGTCCACAATCAATTAATCAATCATTTCTTAAGTGACTGCTACAATACATGCCAAAGACTGTTTTGGTAGAGGAAATATCCAAACCAGTTGAATCACTCACTAGTCACTGAAAAGGTAGAAGTGATGTCAAACTAATATCACCCTTAATTTCTTCTTTCGCAGATACAATCTCTATCCAAAGACTATTGATGCTATTTGTTTCACAACCTGCTTATGGCATTGCTTTTGGCACAAGTTACAGCTCCATCTGCTCTTGGAATCTGCCACACCTTTACTAGTTTACTGTGAAATGAGTGATTTAAAAAATTAAATATGTTTTTACAGTCATTAAACTGAAAAGAGTTCAAGTTCAGTGTCATAAGACCACAAAGGAAGAGCCCAATTCTCATCGTCTCTAATAACAGAAATTATTATATATTGAATACTCCCCGTATATAAGAAAGCACACACAGAATAATGGGAGGCTAATAAGGTGCAAGAAATTCAGATTCAGGAAGTTTACAATTCAATACAAGGAATAATTACATAAAAAATATAAATTAGAAGAAGGTTAAGGAATAAGCATTTATGTATTTTTGTTGTTGTTTAGTTGTTTCAGTCATGTCTCATTCTTTGCTACAGTATTTGGTCTTTTCTTGGCAGATACTGGGATGGTTTGCCACTTCCTTTTCCAGCTCATTTTAGAGATGAGGAAATTGAGGCAAACAGGGTTAAGTTACTTACCCAGGGTCACACAGCTAGTAAGGGTCAAAGGCTGCGTTTGAAGTGAGGACTTCTTAACTCCAGGCCCAGGACTCTATCCATTCTGCTACCCAAGCTGCCCCCAGCATTTATAGAGTGGCTAATATATGCTAGGCACTGTGCTCAGTGCCTTTCCCAAATATTATGTCATTTGTTTAATTTATTACTGTAAGAGTTAAATAACAGCTAAAAGACAATATGTGAAATGTGAGAACATAGCACATGACAATTTTCATAGTAATAGCTGATACAACGCTTGCCATAGCACTTTCATAGGATTGTAGATTTTTAGCTGGCATTGACTTTACAGGGGATCTAGTCTAAACCTTCCATTTTACAGATGAGACTCTAAGAAGAGTTGGGTCTTAAAGAAAGAGTAGATAAGAGGATAAGAAATATATAAGATAAGATAGGAGATAAGAGGATAAGAAAAAATGTAATGCATTATGACTGTGGGAAATGAGATGAGCAAAAGTATAGAGGTAGGAAAACTGTGTTATCTAGGAACTGAGTGGAACGGAAAGCCATGTCAGTGAAAAGTAGAAGAAAATGGAAGGAAAAAAAAGAACTAATAGATGGAGGACTGGAAATTGGGATACAACATAAAGCTAAAGATATAGATTTTGGGATCTCCTGTAAGGCCTTGAGTAATTAAATCACTTGGCAAAGGTCATATTGATAGCAAATAACAAAGAGAGGTTTGGACCCAGGTCCCCAAACTTTTCTTTCTATGACACCACATCGACTCTTTGACGTTTTCAGCAAGATGTATGTGACATTCTACCAGCCCCTGTTAAACATTTATATGCCAGACACTCACTCCTTAAAGCACTTGAGAGAAAAGAAAGAAAAAAAAATCATTCCCTGCCCTCAAGGAGCTCACTTTATTTTTTTTATTTTTTTATTTAATTTATTTAATGTATTTAGTTTTCCGCATTGATTTTCACAAGAGTTTGAATTAAAAATTTTCTCCCCATATCTACCCTCCTGCCCACTCCAAGATGGTGTATATTCTGGTTGCTCCGTTCCCCAGTCAGCCCTCCCATCTGTCACCCCACTCCCCTCCCATCCCCCTTTCCCTTCTTCTCTTGAAGGGCAAGATAAATTTCTATGCCCCCATTGCCTGTGTATCTTATTTCCCAGTTGCATGCAAAAACTTTTTTTTGTTGTTGTTTTTGAACATCTGTTTTTAAAACTTTGAGTTTCAAATTCTCTCCCCTCTTCCCTCCCTGCCCACCCTCCCTAAGAAGGCAAGCAATTCAACATGGGCCACATGCATATCATTATGTAAAACCCTTCCACAATACTCATGTTGTGAAAGATTAACTATGTTTTACTCCTTCCTAACCTATCCATCTTTATTGAATTTTCTCCCTTGACCCTGTCCCTTTTCGAAAGTGTTTGTTTTTGATGACTTCCTCCCCCTGTCTGCCCTCCCTTCTATCGTCCCTCCTTTTTTATCTCCTTCCTCCTTCTTTCCTGTGGGGTAAGATACTCAATTGAGTGTGTATGGTATTCCCTCCTCAAGTCAAATCCTATGAGAGCAAGATTTACTCATTCATCCTCACCTACCCCCTCTTCCCTTCCTATAGAACTGCTTTTTCTTGCCACTTTTATGCAAGATAATTTACCCCATTCTATATCTCCCTTTCGCCCTCTGTCAATATATTCCTCTCTTATCCCTTAATTTGATTTTATTTTTTTAGATATCATCCCTTCATATTCCACTCACCCTGTGCCCTCTCTCTCTCTCTCTCTCTCTCTCTCTCTCTATATATATATATATATATATACATATATATGTATATATATGTATATATGTATATAAATACACACACACATACACCTACATATGTACATACACACATATTTATATATATGCATATATATATATATATGTATGTATGTATATGCATGTTCCTTTCAGCTACTATGATATTGAGGTCTCATGAATAATACACATCATCTTTCCATGTAGGAACGTAAACAAAACAGTTCAACTTTACTAAGTCCCTTATGATTTCTCTTTCTTGTTTACCTTTTCATGCTTCCCTTGATTCTTGTGTTTGAAAGTCAAATGATCTATTCAGCTCTGGTCTTTTCACTGAAAAAGCTTGAAAGTCCTCTATTTTATTGAAAATCCATATTTTGCCTTGGAGCATGATACTCAGTTTTGCTGGGTAGGTGATTCTAGGTTTTAATCCTAGCTCCATTGACCTCCGGAATATCATATTCCAAGCCCTTCAATCCCTTAATGTGGAAGCTGTTAGATCCTGTGTTATCCTGATTGTTTTCCCACAATACTCAAATTGTTTCTTTCTGAGTGCTTGCAGTATTTTCTCCTTGACCTGGGAGCTCTGGAATTTGGCGACAATGTTCTTAGGAGTTTTCTTTTTGGGATCTTTTTGAGGAGGCAATCTGTGGATTCTTTCAATTTCCATTTTACCCTCTGGCTCTAGAATATCAGGACAATTCTCCTTGAGAATTTCTTGAAAAATGATATCTAGGCTCTTTTTTTGATCATGCCTTTCAGGTAGTCCAATAATTTCTAAATTATCTTTCCTGGATCTATTTTCCAGGTCAGTGATTTTTCCAATGAGATATTTCACATTGTCTTCCACTTTTTCATTCCCTTGGTTCTGTTTTATAGTATCTTGATTTCTCATTAAGTCACTACCTTCCACTCACTCCAATCTAATTTTTAAGGTAGTATTTTCTTTAGAGGTCTTTTGGACCTCCTTTTCCATTTGGGTAATTCTGCCTTTCAAGGCATTCTTCTCCTCCTCATTGGCTTTTTGGAGCTCTTTTGCCATTTGAGTTAGTCTATTTTTTAAAGTGTTGTTTTCTTCAATATTTTTTCAGTATTTTTTTGCGTCTCCTTTAGCAAGTCATTGACTTGTTTTTCATGGTTTTCTTGCATCATTCTCATTTCTCTTCCCAATTTTTCCTCTACTTCTCTCACTTGCTTTTCCAACTCCGTTTTGAGCTCTTCCATGGCCTGAGACCAGTTCATATTTTTCTTGGAGGCTTTTGGTGTAGGCTCTTTGACTTTGTTGACTTCTTCAGGCTGTATGTTTTGGTCTTCTTTGTCACCAAAGAAAGATTCCAAAGTCTGAGACTGAATCTATGTGCATTTTCACTACCTGGCCTTGTTCCCAGCCAATTTACTTGGCCCTTGAGTTTTTCGTTGGGGTATGATTGCTTGTAGAGCAAAGAGTACTTTGCTCCAAGCTTGAGGGGATGTGCTGTTGATTTCAGAGCTCTTTCTATACAGCCAGCTCTGCCACACCAGCACTCCTCCTTCCCCAAGAACCACCAACTTGGACCTGACGCAAATCTTAAGCAGGCTCTGCACTGCTCCTCTGATCTGCCACTTAATTCCTCCCACCAGGTGGGCCTTGGACCAGAAGTAATTACAGCTGTAGTTCTGTAGCTGCACCACCCCCGCTGCCCCTGGGGCAGTGGCCGAACCATGAACTCTGTCCCCTGCAGCTTCTCCTACTAACCTTCTCTGTTCTCTTTGGTGTTTGTGGGCTGAGAAGTCTGGTAACTGCCATAGCTCACTGATTCAGGGCGCTAGGGCCTGTACCGCCTGGCTCCCTGTCTGGTTGATCCTGCCACCGCCCATGCTGAGCTCTGCTCCCCTCTGCTCCCCTCCACTCTGCGTGCGATAGACCTCATCCAGTGACCATCCAGGCTGTACTGGGCTGGATCCCTGCTTCCCTCTGCTATTTCATGGGTTCTGCAGTTCCAGAATTTGTTCAGAGCCATTTTTTATAGGTTTTTGGAGGGACTTGGTGGGGAGCTTACGCTAGTCCCTGCTTTCCAGCCGCTATCTTGGCTCCCAAGCAGGGAGGGAGTGGTGGTGGTAGTAGGAAATATGCAAATGACTCTGTACATATAAAATATAGAGAGTGTAAATGGAAGGTAATCTCAGAGAGAAGGTACTAGCAATAGTGGGGTGGCAAGAGAGGGGACTGATAAAGGCCTCAGACATAGATCCAGGAGATGGAGAATTTTGTATGAGGAATGACAAGTAGCTGAATGATTGAGTGCCTGGAGGGGAGTAAAGTCTGAAAATAGTCTGGTGTTTGATGCAACTGCCATCGGATAATGGCAGGAGAAGAAAACAACTTTTCCTTCTTTCTGAAAACTCTCTTTTTCTTTAATTTGATTATTATGAATATCACCCAAACTGTCTGATTATTCTTTTTCTCTTGGCTGTATCCTCTTCCTTCTTCTGACTCCTAAATGTGGGTGAACTAATCCTTAGCAATACTACCTGATTTGCTCTTTCTTCTGCCTCTCACCTTGAAATTTAACCAATTTCTATGGTTTCATTGATGGTGTTCAAAGTAACCGACATATTTTACCTGCGTACAATGTGGAAAACTACGGTAGTGCCGTTAGTAAATAGATACCCAGCTTAGTCAGGAAGTCCTACCTTTCACTCATAGTGGCTATGTTACCTGGCACAAGTTACCTAACCTCTCAGTGCCCCGGAGCAATTTTCTAAGACTCCAAGTCATAAAGTCTGTACCATTCGGCATAGTTAGAGGTAATTTTTTATCTGCAGTTTATCTTCACCAATCAAATCACAGATCCAGACTAATAACAAATATATGAACAGCATATAAATGAAAACAACACTAAATGGAAGGTACTGTGTTAGGCACTAGGAATATAAGATTTTTTTAAATGGCAGAGCTGTTGACTGTTGCTTAATTAGTTATTATCTCTAATGATTGCTATGATTTCAAAGTAAAAGAGAATAGGTCACCATGTGTTTATATGGTCTAAGAAGAAAACACAAGGGAGTTGGGTCTTGAAGGAACAATAGGTGGGTATAGAAAAAACAGGAAGGAAACAATGGAATGCATTGTGACTGTGGGGAATGAGATGGGCAAAGGTGTAGAGGAGGGAAATCTGTGTTACCTAGAAACTTAGTGGAACAAAAAGACGTACGGGTGAAAAGTAAAAGAAAATGCAAGGGAAAAAAATTAGATGGAGGGCTGGAGATTGGGAGACAACATAAAGCTAAAGATATAGATTTGAGGATCTCATATAAGGGAAACATCAATCAAACCATAGAAGTTGGCTATGTTTCAAGGGGAGAGCCAGAAGAAAGAGCAAATCAGGTAATATTGCTAAGCATTAGATCACCCATATTTAAGAGTCAGAAGAAGGAAGAGGATACAGCCAAGAGAAAAGAAGGAAGAGTTGTTTTCTTCTCCTCCCATATTTATAGAGTTAGTTCATGCCAAGGTAGACAGGTATCCAGAGTAATAAATGGGAAAATGATTCAAGCAAGGAGAGGAAGATGCAAGCACCATCACTGAACCAGTATTCGTCTTGTCATACGTTGACAGCCTCTCCCATTCCCCTAGCCACTGACCAGCTCATCCAGGTGAATGTTAAACAAGTAACTAAACTATTTTAGAAATAAAGTTTGTTAGCAGATAGATGCTCTAGTTTACTCTGCCATGCTTTCACCCTACCAAGGCCAAAGGCTCATTAAGAATTTGTCCATCCTTGGTCAATTCTAACACTGTACCTTTCCACCCATAAACCTCATTGTTCTCCCTTGCTCTACATCACTGACCACATTCATGAGACCATATCATGGGGGAAAATGACTGCCCATTATGCTCCACAAAGGATCAAATGAAAATTTTCCAAACATAATAAAAACTCACAGATAAGCAAGGCAGCATGACCACAGCAGTAGTAAGCACTGATGTGTGGTCACAGTGGTAGAGTGGGGCTGATCTGAGGATAAAAACACTTTGTCCTTTGCAAGATCTTACCTTCATCACTTGCAAAAGTCCACTCATTGCATTTGCTTATTGCCTCCTACTGTCCTGGGCTCTTTTCTCCTCCTTTCTGACCTGAAGTTCTCTTTATGAGAAAGAAGTCCCACTGAATATTTTCTACTGTTGTTCAGTCATTTTCAGTCATATCTCACTCTGGTTTTCTTGGCAAAGATACTAAAGTGATTTGCTGTTTTCTTCTCCAGCTCATTTTACAAATGAAGAACTGAAATAAACTGAAGCAAACAAGGTTAAGTGACTTGACCAGGGTCACATAGGTAGTAAGTGTCTGAGGCTGGATTTGAACTCAGGTCTTCCTGATTCCATGCTGCTCTATGCACTGTACCCCCTAACTGTCCTCTCATAACATGTCTATATGATTAAACTTAAATTTCAAAGTGGAAAAATAACTCTAAAACAAATTAAGCTGCTGGACATTGTTCCCTGTAAGTTATGTATCTTTCTGCCATGACTTTGAAATACTGAAGTGTAGATGAGAGAAGACTCTAATTTTAATCTCTTTCTTATGGATTTCTGTTTTCTCTAAAAGTCAGAATATCTATTTTTTATCCACTGTAACCAGATTGGTGCCAAAAAGAAAAGATTCCACGTGTTTGCAGAGAATCTTACAGCAGCCTAGTAAGGTCATGGTATGTAAGACACACACCAGGATACAGGATGGGAAGAGTAAGATTGGTCAATATCATTATCATTGTTCTTATTACAGTTGATGTTGCTACTTGTATAAAATTTGTGTTGGCTCCAAAATTTATTGTTTTCAACAAACCTTGATCGAGTCTCTGTTAATCTGATTTTAAAATTCTGTTCATCTCCCTTGGTCACTGCTCCTTTTTTCATGGTCTTCTTTATTAGCTATTTAATTATTTGGTTTAACTTGCAAGGCTTTCCCATGAAAGATGTAATCCTAAATAAAGTCATATTGCCCTGTAGAAAACCTAGATACAAGAGCACTGGGTAAACACTCCTTTTGTTTGTTTTTGCCTTAACAATGATGCCATGCTTTGCATGCTAATTCCCTTTGTTTCTCATTTCTATAGCAGTTTTGAAAAAAGGGGGGGAGGGATGTCCAGCAACAACTGTACCTTTGGCCAAACAAGGATGCCCTCCACTGATGAGAAAAATAATAACCATCTTTCTATTCATATATATTGGCAATGAAACAGTTTTTGTCACATATGTTTTCACTTAGAGTTTCCTTTTTCAAAAAAAAGTCATGAATTGAATTTTGTTTGTTATTTTATGGAGATTTTTAAAGACATTATACAATTATAGACATTATACAATTAAAATAAAGGCATTATACAATTAAAATTTGTGGAAATGATTCTACAATTGGCCATTTAAACGTGTTCATTTGTATCTGACTCTGTGACCCCATTTGGGATTTTCTTGGCAAAGAACTGGAATGATTTGCTACTTCTCCAGCTCATTTTGCAGATGAGGAAATGAGACAAATAGGTAAAAGGACTTGCCCAGGGTCACACAGCTATTAGAAACCAGATTTAAACTCAGGAAGATAAGTCTTCCTCAAGTCAGGCCCAACATTCTAACAGCTGTGCTACCTAGCTGCCCCATTTAAACTATTAAATGATCATTTACCTGTAGTATTAATGTGTTATAATAGTGTCACTATAAATCAAGCTGCTGTATTTCATCAAAAATAGTTGGCTACTTTCAGGTTTACAAAGTGCTTTACGTACTGTGTCTCATTTGATCCTCACAATGACTCTCTAAGGTAGGTGCTATGATAACCCCCAATATGCAGATGAGGAAACTGAGGCTGATGCAGATTAAAGGTCATTTGACTAGGGTTACACAACTAGTAAGTGTCTGAAGCAGGATTTGAATCTTCCTGATTCCAAGTCTCTCACCGTATTTACCGTACAGCATAAATGCTGAAAAAATTTGACCAGCATAATACTGGTATAGTATATAGAAAAAGTACTGGATTTAGAATCCAAGGACCTAGGAGTACCTTTGCTATTTACTAACTGGGTTCTGGGTCTCAGTTTCCTCATCTGTAAAAAAAGACAAGGCAACATTCCCTCCTCTCCCTTTAAAATTTTTAAGAAATAACTTAGAATTTTCTTTAAAATCATCTAAAAATCTCAGCTACTATATGAGATACTTCCTGGACTCCCCACCTACTAGTGTTTCTCATTGAAATCTCCTTTTGTATGTGTGTATGTGTGTGCATATGTGTATGTATGTATGTACATACATATTTATATATGTGGTCACAAATACCATTATATACAAATGCATATGTACATATATGTATAAGTACACATGTCTGTGTGTGTATATATATGTATACACACACACATATAGTTTACACACATACACACACAAATATATGTAGGCATGATGTCCCTCTGATAGAATGCAAGCTCCTTGAGGACAAGGATGCTTTGTTTCTCCAGTGCCTAGCAGTGTATAGGCATTTAATAAATGCTTACTGATCTCTTATACTTCCCTTCCAGATCTAAAATCATATGCTAGAAAGAGCATTTTGTTTTCTACCCCATGATAAAATAATATAATTTTTCTAACTGTTCTCCTAAAATTATATTTTTTTCCCAAAGCCAAGACATTCAAGACCTTCTGGAAAATGGAAAATACAGCTTAAGCTTATTTTTTAAAAGTCAAAGACATCAAGTATATCTTCATCTTAAGTTAAGAATTATTGGGGGGGCAGCTAGGTATCACAATGGGGTAGCTAGGTGGTTCAGTGATTAGAGCACAGGCCCTGGACACGAGTTCAAATACAGCCTCAGACATTTGACACATGTACCAGCTGTGTGACCTTGGGCCTGCCAAAAAAAAAAAAAGAATTATTGGGATTTTTCACATGTGATCTAAAAATGTCATTTAAAAAATCTAAAAGTGTGACCATTATTTAAAATAAAACCACATATTTTGCAAAGGATGCTGTGAGGTCATGTTATGTTGATGCCAAAATATCCTAAATATAGCCATGTTCAAAATTTAAAAATGATTTTATTTTATAGTGGAATAGCACACCAAAAGCTGTTATTGATTTATTCCCATTTGCTAAACTTTTTTGAAATTTAGTCTAGGAACAGTGAATACTGCCAGAGTTCCATGAAATTACTGCCAAATATGATAGTAATCCTTCCCCTCTCCCCTCCTCCCTCTCCCTCTTTCATTTTCTTCTCTCCCTCATGCCTACCACATATCACCAGCATGTTCCAGTATATTCCAAGTTTTTAATACATATTTCCAGGTTCCAAATCAAATTTGGCAATTGTATATTTAGAGTTGGGAACAAAAAAGCAAAGCCAAATGATGTAAAAATTAAAACACAATTTATTTAATACTGAAGAAAACAAAATGTGTTTCTGAGTAAGAGTTCAAGCAAGGTGAAAGTAGGCTTACCCAATGTCTAGTTACATACAATGAAAGAATTTTAATCAACCCTTTTTGGGGAGTGCAAATAGCTGAAACTTGACTCTTTTTAGTTGTTAAAAAGTACTGGTTGGATATATTGCTCAGAATTTTCTTTCCACTTGAGTGAAAGTGGAATGAAGGATGGGAAATTGGATAGCACAGTGGCTAGAGTGCTGAAGCTGGAGTCATTAGGACTCCACGATAATTCTGGTGTTGAATACTTATTAGCTGTGTGACACTAATCAAGTCACTTTTGACCTGTGTTAGCCTCAGTTTCCTCATCTAGAAAATGGATATAATCCTAGAACCTACTAACCAGAGTAATTGTAGGGTTCAAATAAAGTAAAATGTTTATTTTTTCAATCATCTTAAAGAACTACATAAACACTAGGTATTATCTCCCTTATTATTATTGTAATTATCATCTAAATGAAATAATATAGCAATAGGAGGATTATGAATACACAAGGCGACACTAGTGTCGTGTTTTTGGTGAATCCTGAGAGCTCAGGGAAAATGAAATTGCGTGAATCTGAATATTTTTTGTAGTTTCTACAAAGTGAGGAGGCTTTCAAAGCTTGCAATGCCATAAAGGTAGCATTTAGATCAGGAAATGATCATGGAATTGGGATCGAAAAGGACCTTGGAGATCATCCAGTCCAATCCCTTCATTTTGTACAGTACGAAAGTGAGGATGGGAGATGGGAAGAGCATTGTTCCATGGCAAATAAATAGAATTTAGTTAAGCAGCCATGTCTAAATGACAATAGACATTTCTCCTTTCCCTGTGGCAAAAGGAGAAAGGGGACACACATAGATCTGATCCTCCACAAAGTTATTGGGAAAAAAGTCATTGTTCTTTGCAGTAGGTTAAAAATGTAGATGATACATTTGAAAATCCTCCAAAATTGCACAGAGTCAGAATCTAAGCTATAAAGGATATATCTCATTGGTTACAATGGGCAAATGAAAATACTTCTATCAATGCAGAGTGGCTCATAGCCAGACATTATGGTGCAATTGGGCAGCTTAGTGGAACAGTGGATAGAGGGCCTGACCTGGAGTCACGAAGACTCCTCTTCCTGAGTTCAAATCTGGTTTCAGATGCTTACTAGCTGTATGACTTTGGACAAGTCACCTAACCCTGTTTGCTTCAGTTTCCTCACCTGGAAAATGAGCTGGATAATGAAATGGTAAACCACTTCAGTTATTTGCCTAGAAAATTCAGGAAGAGTTGGACAGGACTGAACAACAGCAACGAAGTGGCACAACAGAGAGAGCATTGCATTTGGAGTAAAAGGACGTAAGTTCAAATCACAGCATTGCTACTTATGGTGTTACATCCCTGGGCTTCATTTGTAAAATAAGGATGTGGCCTAGATGGCTTCTAAGGTCCTTCTAAATTCAATGTTTACATATTTGGGGATGTAATAAACATACTACAGTATAAAGAGTTTTGGAGTGAGTGGACTTGGGTTGGAATCTTTGCTCTAACCATTGTGACTTTTTGGCAAGTCACTTCATTCCTATGTGTTTCTATGTCTACATCCACAGAGTGAGATAAACCAAGGTAAGTGACTTGCCCAGGGTCACAAGCTAGTAAATGTCTGAAGCCAGATTTGAACTCAGGAAGAGGAGTCTTTCTCACTCTAACCCCGGCACTCTAACCCAAAGGATAGGCTTAAAGCATCTCTAAAGTTCCTTTTAGCTCCAAAATAATTATCCTCTATAACCAGCCCTCCCCCCAAAAAAAATTCTGGTAAAAAATTCAATAATAATAATAATAATAATAGTAGCAATAATAATGATTTATGCAAATGTAATCACAAATGAGAATGTCTTAGTTATATTTAATCTTATATGAACGTATTGATCTTAGAAGTTGTACTCAAATTCAGTTCAATTGATTTGATTAGTGTCAATAAGAATTTACTAGCAACCCATTGTATCTGGGTCTATAATAGCCCTTGGAGACATAGTAGTCCCTACCATCCAAAGATTTACATTTTCCTGGAGAAAACAGAAGACACAAAGAAGAAAGACAAAATGTATATGCAAAGAAATTGCCAGGTAATTTAGGTGCTGAGAGCAATAATGAATAGAAGAATCAGGAAAGGCCTTGTGAAGGAGAGGGCACTTAAACTGAGGCTTAAAGGGAAAAAGAGATGAGGTGGGACAACATTCCAGCCATGGGAGATAGCCTTTGTAAAGCACAATGGTGAGAGATTGAATATCAAGTGTAGGGAACAGCAAACCGGGAAGTATGGTTAGAACTCAGAGTGTGTTGGATAGGGTGTAATGTAAAAACCTTCTGGAGAGAGAGGTTGGAGCCAGATTTTAGAGTTCTTTAAACAGTAAAGAGAGGAGTTTTCATATTTCCCTTGATGCAATACAAAATCCCTGAAGCTTCTTGAGGAAGGGAGAACCAGAGTCAGGTCTGTGCTTTACATAGCAGCCATTTTGGTATCTCTGGATGGATAGGAGAGGGCAGACACAGGAGTTAGGAAGATGAATAAGGAAGCTATTGCAGTAGCCAAGGTGAGAGGTGATAAAGCTGATCCTGTTGACACATTTAAAGCAGACTAGAAGAAAGGCAGTATGGCCTCTTATAAAGGACACTGGGATACAGGGAACCTCTTATTTCTATCTATGTTATTAACTAGCTATGTGACCGTAGGTAAGTCTCAGTCTCTTTGGAATTTAATTCCTTATTGAAACATTAGGTCTTAGGGCTTTATGTGTGCAGAGGACTATGTATAAAGTATGGCCTATGTAAAATACTATTACAAGTATTTGTAAAATGCTGCTACCTTTGAAGAAGGTCAAGGAAATTAGGAGACATGATTTCAGGTATTTAGTAAATGATTATGGACTAGTCAACTTGGCAACTTCCCTTTTTAATTCTGGGATAATTGTGTTTCAGATTTTAATTGTATGAAGGTGAAATATTATTTGAAGTAAGTAGGCCTATCACCTGGATATCAAAATTCTCCTCCTCCTCTTCTTTATCTTCCTTCTCATTCCTTCTTTCTCATTGTCTTTTTCTTCCTCCTAATTCTCTTTTTCTCCTCTTCCTCCTCCTCCTTCTGCTCCTTTTCCTCCTCTTCCTTTTCATTGTTCTAAAGTATAAAGTAAGGGGATTGAGTGATGACTTTGGATAACATGTAGACCACTATGAATTTAGTGTCCTCTGCATGGGTATAATTTCACTGGGGAATATGAATGTGAGCTTTCTAAGTACCATACATGTGAACTATAAAACCTTTCCAAAGTCCAGAATAGATTTAGATATCTATTTTTATACAATGAGAATTTGAATTATAATAGCATTTTTTAACATTTATTAATTTACTTAATGAGCATGTATTCACCAGTCTAAGTTCTGCAGAGGTGAATTAGAGGGTTAAATACAGCAACATGACTAATAATGATATGATATTTCAAGAATGCTTTAAGGTCAGTATTTGATGTGTGACTATAATTCCTCTGTTGTTCTATTTAGGTATCATCAATATTCAAATCAAGAGTAGCTGGACAGAGCAAAAATGACAGCTTTGGAGAAAGCAACGACATCTCTCTAATGTGCAAAAATTTCAAGCAGTAAAATTCCCCATACCAATGCAAAATAATTACGTTATCTGGAGCCAAGTATTTTTAAGATATGATTTATATTTTGGAATCTATTTGTTACCTCTGATAAATATCGACTGTGGGATGGGCAATCACATAACCTCTAGGTGCCCTAGGAACTCAATCAATCAATCTACATGCATTTATTAAAGACCTACTAAGTTCCCAGCTCTGTGAAACAAACTGGATCAGCTTCAGAAAGTTAGAGTGAACTGACTACTGACATCATTAAAATACTCCATGTTCTAGCAAGATTGCTCCCATTAACAGCAGCCCCCAGATGCCAGATTTAATTATGAACTTATAATTCTAGCTTCAATCTTCTTTCTCCCCGTTGAGGGAAAGCACATTCCTTTCGTGACCAAGCAGAAAGGGAAGGCCAAGATCAATGGGTACGTTTGTCCTTTAAATCTCTATAGAAAAAAAAAAGTACAAAATGCATCCAGGAAGTAATAAAATATGCCTCCCATTGGTTTCAGCCAAATTAAAAAAAAAAAAAACTTTGAAAAAAAATTTTAAAGGAAGTGTGGGCAAAGTGCATGCAAAAACTCTGAGCAGGCTGGCGCCAACCTAATGGGCCCTTCTAGAGGACAACCTGTACGGGCACTCTATGTGGCAGGCTTGTGAATCATACTTATAACTTGTCCTCACTTCACTGAAACCTTGGATGACTGTTTGTCAAGGCAAAAAAAATGAAGAAAAGGAAAAGACCAGACTTGGTAAGCCTGGGTGGCAGTCACGCACATCTTACCTCTCACCGGGCAGTGACCTTAGTATGTTTTCATGTTTATCTAAAAAAGATAAAAGGTATGATTGCTCAGGAATGAAAACATGGGCAACATTCAAACAGAGGAAAGCAGAAACAGCAGTTTAAGACTATGAGGGAAATGTAAACCAGCCCTGAGAAACATTTGACATTGCCTCTCTCTCTGTAGAGGTCATGGTTGTATTATATTGAAACAAATAAGACAGGACCGAGCAGAAGGTTTTGATAATGGGGAACAGAGCAGTTCTAGGAACATGTCTTACTGTCAGAATTTGTAAGATCCTAAAGCTAACAACATGAATCTATCCAAGACTAATGAATATGGATTTTTCTGAACTGCAAAGAATTTTTAGAGTAAAGAATTTTAGCAGAGGATGAGTGAAAACACACAGATTTGCTTTGCTTAGAAGTATGTTGGGTTATATTGTGCCATAAATGGACCTAGGAGAAACTAATCATTAGGAAGTCAGAAGTCCTATGAAAGAAACTATATAATACACCTACGTAGCATGTATACTTTTAACATTAAAGGATGTTGGAACTTGTACGAATGAATTCAGTCTAAGAAAATATTTCATTTACCAAGGAGAGATTAAATAGGTCTACATTTCCATCAACCAACCCAGGGCTTGTATTGGTCCTTTTATGTCTTGAACCATATCCACGGTTTCCACCATCTAATGTGTGATTGTGACTATTCCAGTTTTCTTAAGAATTAGAGTATTGATTGCAATTGCGAAAAGCTGAAGGCAACCTAAATGCCCAACAATGGGACCAAATAATGTGTGAGACATTAACGTAATGAAATACTAGAAAGGAATTAAGATAAAAAAGAAGACTGAAAGATATAAAGACATATGAAACGACCTGAATGGAAAATAACACAAAGTGAAAAAGAAAAGAAGAGGGAAAGAGTGAGTATATTCTAACTAATATCATATAAGAGGAAAGAATGAGAATGAATGGAAAAAGAATATTGATTGATGCTTAGGAATGGCCAAAAAATTATGATATTTTATGCATTGAAATTTATTTATTTGAATATAGTTTCAAAGAATGTCTGGGTGGTTGTATTGATATATAATATGAATTCTATAACAAATCTTTCAAAATAATTTCATTATTGGAATGATTGACTCCTTGCACTCTTGGCAAACTCCTGGCAAAGTATCTATTTCGTGGAAACAAATACCATGTTTCTTAGGCAAAGTTTCTTCATCATACTTTCCCCCACTCCATGGTTGAAAAAAGTACTTAAGGAATAAAAAAAGATCAATTTTTCATTTGACACAAAGTAAATCATTACTTCCTTCTGGGATGCAGTACCTTTTCCCACTGTTGGTTCCATTTCCCATCATGCCCTTGACCTTGGAGGTCAGCTGTCATTGGAAGATGAAGCTCTGAATAAACAGAGAAGACCCTGTGGTGTCTCTTATCTCTCTGTTTTGCCTCAAATCTCCGGGTGGAGCATTAAATTATTCATCCACTAGTGCTCTCTAGGAGTTACACATCTCCATCACCCACTCCCCCCTCTACCTACCCATTTGTGAGTGAAGGCGGTATCCTTGGGAACCTTATCAGAGATCACAGATTCAGGCTCCAGAAATGAAATAAAAGAGGAAATTGGCTGTATTAGCATAAGAGGAGTCAGCCTGGAGTTGAATACACACATCACCCAGGAGCACACTGGCTTCCCTTATCAGTAGCTTTTGATCACTACTTTCTTTTTTTATATACATTCTTTAATTCCATCCAGCCCACTCCTTTGTTCCAACTCATATGAGGGAACATATGAAATAAGGGCAGATGGCATAAGGTCCTGAATAGTTTTCAACACTTCCAACCTTTCCTAGGTTCAATAAAAACAGCATAAATAAAATGTTCATTTTAAAATAGCTTTTATGCTATCACCCCTCTCTCCTACCCCCATAAAAGACTTGTTACTGAGATTTCAAGTGAGAAAAAAACTACAAATAGTTAAAATTTGATTTAAAGGATGCTGGCAGAGAAAGCTACAGTATCATTCAGTGAAATAATCTAAGATATACATTAAAATAAAGTAATATATTTTCTTTTCAGGAGGAAATACACCTAGCAAAACAAGATTATTCCATTATGCATTTTTTTCTCCTATTTTTCCCTTCAAAACTATTTGTCAAGAGACAATGTTCTTTGGGTATATTCCCACTAAGAATGTTTCCTAAATAAGTAGGTTTTATGTGTATGTCAAATAACAGCCCCAAGTTCCACATATAATAAAGCATATTTCATAAAAATTATTTATAAATATGGGCATGTTATGCAGATAAAAAATGTGATGGTGGGGACTTAGTTTTAGTAAGTTTTCCCACTGAGCTTTTCTTTCTAAAATTATAGAACTTTATCAATAAACTCCTCTTTCATGCTTTTAATTCTTCTTCCAAAAGCTAATCAGCTACCTGCTCAAATTTTCCTCCAAAAATACAGCCAGAATGTCAAGCAAACACAATTCTGAGTCCTCTGAATTTTAATGTATTGTATATTTGGCTGGGCTCACCATGATTTATAAAGTTCCGGTTTATCTAAAACACTATTTATCGGTCATTTTCACTGTCATTGCCATTGGCTCAGGCTAAGTCAATGAATTCCCAAAGTATGACATGTATAATATGTCCTTCAATTAATGAAACATTTACTTTTCATAAGAATAATGATCAGCTTTCACAACTCACTTTCTGGTCTGAACGCCACCTTACAAGAGCATGTCACAACAAACATTTGAAGTAAGTTAACACTGATTTTCCCAGATGCTGCTGTTGAAGGCTAAAATTGACATGTAGGCAAGAAAGTACAAGAAATGGACAGAATTACAGATTGTCCACCTTTCCATCTCCTTCTGAAAAAGCAAAGTGATAGAGAAGATGGATGATCCTCTTGAATCTATACTACTTGGTGGCCTACTTTTGTTTTGTTTGCTAAAGGGGAGAGCTAAAACTTGATATTTATCTAACAACTTTCAACTTTCACTACTTTTTCTTTTTAAACATATTTAGTTGATTGTTTTTATATAACTTTGATCTCACTACTCTGCCTCTCACTCCTGTAGAAGTCTCTCTTATAACAGAAAAAAAAAATCAAAGATACATGGGCAATGGGGCATAGAAACCTATTTTGCCCTATAGAAAATGGAAGAGGAAGGAGATAAGAGAAGGGGGGCAGTTGATAGAAGGGAGGGCAGATTGGGGTAAGAGGTAATTAGAATGCATGCCATCTTAGGATGGTGGGAGAAAATTTGGAACTCAAAATCTTGTGGAAGTGAATGTTGAAAACTGAAAATAAATACATTAATTAAAAAATACAGAAAAAAATATTTAAGCAAAATAAATTGTCCCAATGACTACATATGACAATGTAGACTGTATTTTGCATTTGTCTTCCAAGATGAAGGAAATACCTGTTGTCTTGAGATATCTGGAGCCAGAATTTATCATTACATTTAATTTTTAATTTTAATCCTGATGTCTTTTAATGTTTTCTTTCATGTTATTCATGTGTATGTTACTCCATGGGTTTTGCCTTATTTGTTCTACTTCAGTTCATACAAATCTTTTCATATTGCTCTGAATTCCTTATATTCTTCCTTTTAATGGCAAAATAATAAACATTAATGTACCACAGTTTATTCATCTATTCCCCAGGCATTATACACTCACTCTGTTCCCATATTTTGCTACCACAAACATGCTGCTGTGACAATTTTGGTACTTATGGGTCTTTACTTTTGGTCTTTGCTCTCTCTGGGGTACGTCATCGGTAATAGGATTTTTGTACCAAAGGGCATAAACTGTTTAGTAATTCCAAATTACTTTTAGCACTTTCCAAAGCAAGAACTATTTTTATAATCTTCATAGAATTGTTTTGAGGATAAGGATGTAACCCTCAGTTTATAATCAATTAAGAAATAGAAGCTTTGGTTTACCTAGGACTAAATAAACTCTGTCCCCTCAATGCTTTCTTTTTTCTTACTGATTAACTTACCAGATATTTTACTAAGCACCTAATGCAAGTAAATCTAAATGATCCAGAATATGTCTATTAATAATATATAAAATTTTAAAAGTTGATTTCATGGAAAATTATTTTTGTTTAAAGTCTTTCTGGAATCTGGTGTTCTCTTGGCTGTTTTTCTCACTGGCAATCAATATGAAAGAAGAGATCTCACCCCTACAAATGAAGTTAGCTAGCAATGTTAATCTGTCTATGGAAATAGTCATCATTTCATCAGAAATACATGTGAACACTCCCTTCTTTTTTAAAAAAAAATAATAGAAACTACACTTTTAACCACTGCTGCCACCTTCAAAATTCAGATCCCTAGACAACTTCCCAACATCTCATCAATGCTCTTCTCTGCAGCCTTAGGACATTAGACTTGTAGAAGTAAAATGGGGAAATGGACAGAAGAAGGGAGGAAATCCAATCCTGAGGGAGAACTTCTGTAAAAGTGATTTTAATTAATCTGTTGACACTCTAATTATACCCCAGTGGGTGTTTTATGTAGTCTTCCCAAGATCTGTAATCTAAAGATAAGACAGGAGAGGAGATCCAAAGGACATCTTGCTAACAATTTTCTGTGTATCTGTGCTATTCTTGAACTTTTGGTGGGAAAAAGGAAAAGAGGCACTTTTTGCCTCTGGCCAAAGTAGCACTTAATAAATGTTTATTGACTGGATGATTGACCTGTGCATGAACAAAAATCCTCTTTATTTTATAAATGACAAATGGCTCCCCAGTCTTCATTTGATGGTCTCAGGTGAAAAGAGAACCAAGAAAACTCATTCTACTTTGAGATAGCTCTAATCACCAAGATAACTATGAGGCTCCAAGTGTTAGGAATTTTTCCTTGCAACAAGACTAAATTTGGCCTGCTGCAAATGCTACCCTTTGCTCATAGTTCTTTCTTCTGGGGTAAAACAGTTAAACATTAATACTTCTTCTACATGACAGTTTTTCGAATATGTAAATAAAGCATCCCCAACTTACTTTTCCTTCAATATTTGTAACAGATTCACATATGGCATAATCTCCTGGGCACCCTTAATTATCTGTGAAATGTTTTTCCCAGGACTAAATCCAACATTTCAAATAAGGTGTGACATTATGAGCAGCATCTTCCCAGTGCTGGTCACTATTCCTCACTTAATGAAGTCTGAGGTCACATTCGCTTTTTTGGCTATTATACGATAATATTGACTCAGTTTAACTTAGCATCACTTGTATACATACATATCATATATATATATATATATATATATATATATAATACACACACACACACATATATATATATATACATATACACACATATAGACACACGGATATGTAAATTGCACATATATTACATATATGATATTTATGTTTAGGAGGACGTATAATGTGTAAATGCACATAGATATATGCAAGGTGATTTTTCCCCCATTTGTTTCATGGTTTTCCAGTGATTCTAGATGGCTACAAGGCATGTCTTACAATATACAAAGAATTCAAGTCATGGGTCATTCAGTGGGCATGGATTAGACTGATGAACAATAATCTTATGTGGAATTGCCCTGGAGAAGTGTCATAAAGATGGTTCTCAGGATACATGACAATAAATGGAGGTAGGTTGTATTGATTCATAATGGTAGATTCTTCCAACATTAAATTTACTGGCAGAGGAGAGACAGAGAACATGTATATTTGTTCAAATTCTCAGTCTGTGGAGATTCAGCTAAACAGGCTCAAGAATGATCAATGAAGTATTGCAACATCCCTGCAAGAAATTTTAGATAATTATCCAGGCAGGATGATTACTTGTTAATTTCTTCAATCACTATAAGTAGCAAAGACAAAGCAAATTAAGGTCAAGAAGAAATGTCTTCTATTCATGCTCTCTCTTTTGTGGTATATTAACAAGGGCTACAAAAGCCCAAAACTTCTTTTAGTACAAAACTATGATATATACAGACTTATCATTAAGAAGGCTGACTGGAGGGAGACAGATAATCCAACCTTACCTGCACTTACTTTAACAAAAAAAAAAAATCTTACTAGCCCAAAGAATGATCACAAAATTTAATAAGAAATTGTGCTAAATGACTTCTTCCCTCCCACAATTGCAAAACAAACAAACAAACAAACAAAACCAAAACCAAAACCAAAGCAAAACAAAGGAAGACAAAACAGCCAGAAGTCATGGCATAATAACAAAAGGAATCATTCACCATCAAAGGTGGAGCAGGCATAGGCAAAGAAGCCTAAGACTTCCCTGAGGGACTAGAAAAATGTGACAGATATAGTATAGACAGTATATTCTATAGTATAGTTGAAAAGGATCTGTGTCTAGAGGCAAGGAAAAGTGCATGGCTCCTTGAAAAGAGCCCCAAGTTTCTTGGAATCTTGGAAGTCTTGGAGAGGAACAGCAACCATAACAATGTAGCAATACACAGACCAAGACAGCCCAGGAGCTCAGAATCTTCCAGACACCTGAATTATCCATAGAGGATTCTAAGTATGAAACAATTTGAGCCTCAAAGAAAAAAAAAAAAGAAAACCTAACCCCAGGAGGTTGAGGTCAGCATAAGAAACTTGGAGACCTAGGGTGAAAATGAATAGAGGTTACTATCTCATTCAAAAGTTCAGTAGGGATTTGATCCTGGGTTAGGCATAAAGCCCCAGTTCAGTAACTAACTAAGTCTAGAGAGATGAGTAAACCAAAGAAAATATGAACCAGTTTGATATATTATTTTATTTCTAGAAATCCACTAAAAGATGAATGTTATTACATAATATGAGCAAGTAGAAATTTAAAGTAAAATAATTAACTTTTTTCCCCAAGGACTGCATGGTTACCTGTAAGAAATACCTACAAAAGAAAAAATAAATAAATATAAGCTCAGGAGGATGGGATTTAAAGGAAAATAAAGGTCTTAGAAGGGAAAATGTCAAATTTTACTTAAGTATGTGTTCCCTGAAAAGTAGAGGGAACAAAACAGAAATAAACGAATCTATGAGATAGTACAAATATTAGAACAAAATAAAAATGCTAATAAAATGATGAAAATATAAGATATATTTTGTTTTGAGCAACTATTCTGAATAACAGAAAAGAAGAGATAGGATCCAAGATGGCGGCTGGAAAGCAGGAACCAGTGTGAGCTCCCTGCCGAGTACCTCCAAAAACCTATAAAAATGGCTCTGAACCAATTCTAGAACTGAAGAACCCACAAAAACAACAGAGGGAAACAGGGCTCTAGCCCAGGACGGCCTGGATGGTCTCTGGGTGAGGTCTATCCCACACGGAGCTGGGAGCTGGGAGCTGGGAGCTGGGAGCAGAGCAGAGCCCAGTGTGAGCAGCGTGGACCAACCAGACCAGGAGCCAGACAGAATGTGCCCTACCACCCTGAATCAGTGAACTGTGGCAGTTACCAGAATTCTCAACCCACAAACACCAAAGACAGCAGATAAGGTTAGTGGGAAAAGATGTGGGAGTGGAAGGAGTTCCCTGTTTGGCTTCCAGCCCCAGGGGCAGCGGAGGTGAGGCAGCTACAGCTGCTGTTGTTTCTGGCCCCAGGCCCACCTGGTGGGAGGAATTAAGTGGCAGATCAGAGCAGGAGTGCACAGCCTGCTGAAGATCTAAGACCAGTCCAGGTTGGGGGTTCTTGGGGAAGGAGTAATGCTGGTGTGACAGAGCTGGCACCTCCCCGCCAAAAGTGGAACATAGAACTCGTTAGTCTACAAGCAGTCATACCCCACTGAAAAGCTCAAGGGTCAAGTTAGTTGGTTGGGAATATGGCCAGGCAGCGAAAACACACCCAGATTCAGTCTCAGACTTTGGATTCTTTCTTTGGTGACAAAGAAGACCAAAACATACAGCCTAAAGAAGAAACAAAGTCATAGAGCCTACACCAAAAGCCTCCAAGAAAAACATAAACTGGTCCTAGGCCATGGAAGAGCTCAAAAAGGATTTGGAAAAGCAAGTGAGAAAAGTAGAGGAAAAATTGGGAAGAGAAATGAGAAGGATGTGAGAAAACCATGAAAAACAAGTTAATGACTTTCTAAAGGAGGCCCAAAAAATACTGAAAAATACACTGAAGAAAACAACACCTTAAAAAATAGATTAACTCAAATGGCAAAAGAGCTCCAAAAAGCCATTGAGGAGAAGAATGCCTTGAAAGGCAGAATTAGCCAAATGGAAAAGGAGGTCCAAAAGACCAGTGAAGAAAATACTACTTTAAAAATTAGATTGGAGCAAGTGGAAGCTAGTGACTTGATGAGAAATCAAGATATTATAAAACAGAACCAAAGGAATGAAAAAATGGAAGATAATGTGAAATATCTCATTGGAAAAACCACTGACCTGGAAAATAGATCCAGGAGAAATAATTTAAAAATTATTGAACTACCTGAAAGCCATGTTCAAAAAAGAGCCTAGATATCATCTTTCAAGAAATTATCAAGAACTGCCCTGATATTCTAGAGCCAGAGGGCAAAATAGAAATTTAAACAATCCATCAATCACCTCCTCAAATAGATCCCAAAAAGAAATCTCCTAGGAATATTGTTGCCAAATTCCAGAGCTCTCAGATCAAGGATAAAATATTGTAAGCAGCCAGTATTGTGGAAACCCAATCAGAATAACCCAAGATCTGGCAGCTTCTACATTAAGAGATCGAAGGGCTTGGAATACAATATTCCGGAGGTCAATGGAGCTAGGATTAAAACCTAGAATCACCTACCCAGCAAAACCGAGTATCATGCTCCAAGGCAAAATATGGATTTTCAATAAAATAGAGGACTTTTAAGCTTTCTCAGTGAAAAGACCAGAACTGAACAGAAAATTTGACTTTCAAACACAAGAATCAAGAGAAGCATGAAAGTTAATCAAGAAACAGAAATTGCAAGGGACTTACTAAAGTTGAATTGTATTGTTTACATTCTTACATAGAAAGAAGATGTGTATGATTCATGAGACCTCAGTATTAGGGTAGCTGAAGGGAATATGCATATATATATATAAGTATGTTTATGTATATATATAAGTGAATGTGTATGTATGTATATATATATATATATATATATAGATGTATATAAATATAAAAGAGAGAGATTGAGCAGACACAGGGTGAGTTGAAGATGAAGGGAAGATATCTAAAAGAAATAAAATCAAATTAAGGGATGAGAGAGCAACATACTGAGAGAGGGAGATAGGGAGAGATAGAATGGGGTGGATTATCTTGCATAAAGGTGGCAAGAGGAAGCAGTTCTGTGGGAGGAGGGGAGAGGGCAGGTGAGGAGAGAATGAGTGAACCTTGCTCTCATCAGATTTGGCCTGATGAAGGAATACCATACATACCCAGTTGGGTATCTTATCCCACAGGAAAGAAGAGGGAGGAAGATTAAAAAAAATGAAAGGGGGGGATGATGGAGAGGAGCACAGATGGGGGTGGAGGTAATCCAAAACCCACACTTTGGAAAGGGGACAGAGTCAAGGGAGAAAATTCAATAAAGTGGGATGGGTTGGGAAGGAGCAAAATATTGTTAGTCTTTCACAACATGAGTATTTTGGAAGGGTTATACATAATGATACACATGTGGCCTATGTTGAATTGCTTGACTTCTTAGGGAGGGTGGGTGAGAAGGGAAGAGGGGAGAGAATTTGGAACTCAAAGTTTTAAAAACAGATGTTCAAAAACAAAAAAAAAAGTTTTTGCATGCAACTAGAAAATAAGATACACAGGCAATGGGGCGTAGAAATTTATCTTGCCCTACAAGAAAGGAAGGGAAAAGAGGATGGGAGGGGAGTGAGGTGATAGAGGGGAGGGCTGACTGGGGAACAGGGCAACCAGAATATACGTCATCTTGGAGTGTGGGGGGGAAGATAGAAATGGGGAGAAAATTTGTAATTCAAACTCTTGTGAAAATCAATGCTGAAAACTAAATATGTTAAATAAATAAATAAATTGAAATTGAAAAAAGAAAAGAAAAGAAGACATAACTCAAGAAATATCAGATTCTGAGAAAATCATAATTCAAAAAAAAACTTTGGACAGTATTTCAAGAAACCATAAACGAAAACTTTTCATAGCGGTCAGGACAAAGTATAGGCAGAACAAATCCACTGATCACCTCCTGAAGGAAACAAAAAAAAAAGTGCAATGTATACTTTAGCTTCCCATATCACAGAAAGAGTATCCCAAGTATCCAGAAATAACTAGATATTAAGTAAACACAGCATTAAAGAAGACCTGAAAACTTCTACTATAAATGAGACCAGATCTTGGAATACATGGAATACAATATCATGAAAGAAAAAAAATATATAGACTTACAACCAAGACTAATATACCATGTAAAACTGAGAAAATTTTATAGGGGGGAAAGGAACTTCAGTGTAACATAGGACATGGAATAATTTCTGCTAAAATTAAATCCAGAGTTAAATAAGAGCTTTGAAATACAATCACAAGAGTTCAGAGTAACCTAAAATGGTGAATTTATAAGAGAAATTAAAAGGTATTGCATCATGTTAACATTCCAATAGGTTGAAAAGACGCAAGTGTCCCTGCAAAACAGTTTTTTTTCCAAGTCTATTCAGGGAGTAAAATAAGAAAAACAGAGGCTTGGGCTTCATTGGGTTTAAGTATGAGAAGAAAGAGAAGAGAAGTTAAAAAGGAGAAATAACAGTACTGTAGAAAAGGGGATGGATCTTATTATTTCTTCTAATTGAGATCAAGGAGAAGAGGAGTATACAATAATGGAAGAAGGAGTGTAGGGGAAGAGTAAGCGTCAAATGAAACTTCTTACCTGAATAAGACAAAGAAAGGGTGAGCATGCATACACATACAGTTTGGTAGAGAAATAGATCAAACTCCACAAGGAAAATGTGGGAAGGGATGAGGGAAATATTAAAAAAGAGAATGATTCTTGGGAGAGAATAGTTGAAAATAAAATAATTTTTTTTAATCCTGAAGGAGGATGATTAAAAGGAATATATATATATATATATATATATATATATATATATATATATATATATATATATATATATATATATATATATATATATAAAGATAAAATAAAAGACCTAAAATCTAGGGAGTGCCTCCTGAATAATCTTCTAACTCAATGACTCTATAATTCTGTATCACAAATTTTTTAGAAATGGAAAACTTGGAGATTGGTAAGGAGTCAAGTAGTCAGGGAGATAAATGCATTATGAGAGAAATTGTGAGTTTCTGAAATGGACAGACCCTAGGGCATACATTTTTCCTCACTCTGCTTAATTGGCAGTAGAAATTACAGCTGCCCTCCCCTGGTCAACCATCACACCCAGTGGTGTGAGAGCAGTTTTAAACTCTTTTCACTTGACTTGGTAGCCACAGAGATCTTGCCAAATCTCTCTGGCGTTTGCGTGTGTATGTGTGTGTGTGTGCGTGTGTGTGTGTGAATGCATGTGTTTGCCCTCACATTGCCCACATGAATCAAAGGTGGCATCATAAATACCCTGAAATTTGCATGATTTGTGAGAAGCTCATGAGTGCTGGCAAGGCTGGTGGCAGCCCAGACAAAAAGAGCATCTGTCCTAATTCCCAGCTCCCTGGCTCTAGTCTTTCAGCAGCCCCTCCTTCCTATTTCCCTTGTGCCAAACAGGTCAGCCCTACATCCTTGCTTTGAAGTAATCATATCTAAATCATTAAAATACATAAAATTGTATTCCATGATTTATTTTTCATAACATAACCACTCTGTAACAATTCTACAAGAAATTTTTAGTTGCAAGCATTGCATCGATCATATGAATTTATCAGACTGAAGTCTGAAGTTTGTTAAACTATACTGAGATTACAAATAGCATAGAACAGCTAAATGTTATACATTCTTCCTGGAAAATATGAACCATTTTTCTTCATCAAAAGCCTCATAATGTCAATTTGTGTCAAAGGAACTTGAAATTATTGCTTTTTGATTGATAGAAATGTTCTGAATGTTTTCAAATAATCAGGATATAGTTTTACATAGTCATGCATACATTACTTTATTCATTCCCAATGCATTCTTTACAAAGACCTTCTGATTTTGCAGATGTGTAAACTGGTTAATAGAGAAGTCACTAATTTCCCAGGTCCATGAAATGAAGAAATAGTAAATGCAAGTCAAGAAATAGAACTGAGATGTATTTCCATGGTGACACACTTCATAGAGTCAGTGATAATCTCTAACTGATGAAATTCAAAGCAGCAATGATGATTACAAATTTTTAGGGGAAATTGAACATTAAAAACCTTTTTCCCAGCCCCAAGAGTGAAAGTTCTTCGAGGAGAGAGAAGAATGTTTTGTTGCTATTGAATCTGAACTTAGTAAGTTTGGCACATAGTAGTTAGGCACTTAATACATTATTGTTGGATTGGATTGAGATGAGCAGAAACCTAAAAATGTCTCCCATATAAATCTAGAGGTCCTTAAAGAAATTCTAAATAACCACTTTAAGATATATGATAAAAGAATTCTCCTTCAGGTATGAGTTGGAGCAGATGGCCTCAAAGGCCACTCCTCATTCATAAATTCTCAGTTATGTTTAGCACGAGGTATCTGTTTTGATATGTGCCAACCATAGTTAAGTACTCTTAACATTTTATTAAAGGTCCAATTTGTTTAATTAAAGATCAAAATAATTTTAGGAGATAGCCCAATGGTCAGATATATTACTTCAAATCTAAAGCCATTTGAAATAATAAGATGATACATTTAGAGCTAGAAGGGACCTAGGTCAACAGCCTCATTTTATAGATAAGGAAACTGATCCAGAAGAGTTGTATTTTCATAGATATGTAGGTACATAAGTGCATTGGTACTTACTACATAGGTAGTAAATGATACTGGGATTTGAACCTGTATCCTTTGATTCTAAATCCAATACACTTTCTACTGAAGTATGCTGTATACAATTGTAGATCAATACGTGTTTGTGATTCTTAAAGGATGACCCATCAGATTAAATAAGGAAGAAAGGAGAGAAAAAATAGTCTTTGCCTATTATCTACCAAAGGTATCTCTTTCAACATTATCTGTCAACATGACCCCTTAAGAAATGGGTCAATTTAGTATGAATAATAGTAAGGGAGTAGGTAGAAGTGGGAATATTCTTCTTTCATTATAATCCATTCTATTTTTCTTTAGCATTTATGGCTCAAAGATCAAAATAGCTGACAAACTTCATGTTAAACTGGTCTAGGAGAAGGTAGCAGAACAGTCTATCCAGGGTCAAATGGAATTCTTAAACATTGGACACACTTTTGAAATCCACTTTTGATCATAGCATCCAGCATTTTGTCAGGGTGCAAATGACTTCAAACAAGGCTATACCAATTAAAATAATTTATTTCTTAACTTTTTCAAGGTAAAGCTCCCCAAAGAAATCTCAGATGGGGAATATTCAACCCACAAGTCTTCAGAATATGTGTTCTTATTATATTAATATGCTTTTCCTTAACATGTGATGGTAGTTGTGTGGTTTGTCTTTGGTTCTTAAAGAGGACCATGACATCAGGGAGATGATGACATGACTTGCAATTGAATTGGATTTGAGTGAGCGAGGGCTGTGCAAAGTCGCCAGCCTCACTTTCTCCTTCAGAGCCATCTGGGTCCAGTGACCAGATATAGACCAGGACTACTGGAGATGGTGGAGCATAAAGAGAAAGTACATAAGTTGATCGTCTTTGGATTTCTGTAACTTAATTTAAAGATAGATGCTATAGAAGGTACCCTCCTGTTTAAAACACATCACTTACTATTATCCAAATAAGAAGGAAAGAATTAGTTCAGTCGGTCTATGATGCCACTATGCAGTACATTAAACTACTACCTTCTTTCTTTTTGTGTCTTTGCTAAAGAAAAAAAAATAAGTGAGACAATGATAACACTACTTTGAAGTTCAAAAACTACAACAACAAACCATTAAGTATATAAAAGACAACAACAACAATGAAAAAGACTTCAGAATGCTGGAAGTACTCAAATAAGCTTTCCAGTGTATGGGATTAGGTTTTAATTTTTAATCCTAAAGTATATTTAATTTCTATAGAAGCACATCTATGTATGTAACTATGTATGTATGTATGTATGTATGTATGTATGCACTTGGTTGTTCCTCAAGACAAAGTGTGGCATAGTGAAAAGAAAGTTATACTTAGAGTCAGGAAGACTTGAGTAATTTTTATAAGTGCTATTTCTGTAACCCTAGGCAAGTAATTTAATTTTCAGTATAATTACGCATCTAAGTCTCTAAGTTGTGAATGTTTTAAAATAGGCTTTAGTAGAAGGAGTTTCCATTTCATGGGTTGTCATTTTTGTTCTTGACATCATCATTGTTGTCATAATCTTCCTTCTTGTTCTCCTCTTCCTCTTCCCCTTCCTCCTCTTCTCCTTCTCTTCCTTTTTCTTCCTTCTTTCTTTCTTGTCCTCTTCTCCCCACCTCCCTGCACATATCTCTCTCCAATTCTCTCTTTGTGTCCTTCTCTGGCTCTGACTCTTTCTTGTTCCCAGTCTCACTTTCTCACCCTCCCTCCCTCCTCTATCTTTATCTCTGTCTCTGATTCTCTCTGATCTTGTATTTCTTTTTGTGTTTCTAACTTTCTCTGTCTTTCTTCCCACTCTGGTCTATCATTCTTCTGAGTCTCTCTGTCTGTCTTTTTTGTCTCCATCTGTCTAATATATGTAATCACCATTTAATTTTGTGAAATGGTTATTAGCATTTAATATAGCCATATGTCTATGTTTTATAGTTATAGAATATGACTATTGGTGTGATATATTTGGCTCTGCTGATTATAGTTGTTGTGTTTTAAACTTAAATGCAGGTAAAAGCAGCATGATGCCGTTCAAGAGGCATGAAATGAAAATTATCGAATTAAGCAAGCACATCATACCTAAGAGCATTTATAATCTCTGTTACATTCTTTTGTTGACTGGGAAGGAAAGGAAAAATGGCAGCAGAAATACAGACCACCCTGAACTTAAAAAAACTGATTTAAAATAGGTCCCTGGAACTCTTACAAAGCCAAAGAAAGGAAGACTTGTTCTTTTCTCCCACATTGTTGATCTCTGTGCCTGCTCCATTCTTTCACACCAACACATAATGTCTTTGGAGGCTTATCGCAATGGTCCCTCTTGGTAAATGAATATTTTTATTTCAGTAGCCTTTGGAACTTTCACAAAGAAAGATGGGTAGAGATTCCCACCCACAACATAAAAGTGTTTTTTTCCCCCATTCACTGACACCAAGCCATGTTCCAATGTTTAAACAAACCCAAATGCTTGGGAAAATTTAGATTTGGTCCCAGTGTTCACATTAAACAATTTATGTTAGAGCAAACTCTCATTTTCCCTAATGTGTGTAGCACTTTGGAATTTTGTCAAAATAAAACAGTTTCAAAGTTGTGTGATCTTTACCCAAGGGCCTAATTGAAACTACATGAAAAATATTTTTCCTCTTTTTTTTTCTTCATATTCTTATAAAATTGGATCTGAAGCTGGGCTTTGTCCAAAAAAGCTTCAGAAAGAAGCAGACAAACATTGACCTCAAATTGCAAAACTAAACAGGTCTGTAATATAAATTTGGGACACAGATCAGGCAGGGGAAAAATGTATTAACAAAATCATGAGAAACTAAATTATTTTCTAACTCACAAGCCAAATAAGTTGTTTTCCAAACCTCACTCATTTCATGTTGATTGTTTTTTTTTTTTTTTAAAAAGGTCTAAGAGAGGAAACACTGGGAAATACAGCACAAGATTTTGAATCTGGAAAACCTGGGGTCAAAACTTTCTTTGAATACTTACCAACCATTTAACCAGGGGCAAGTCACTTAACTGCTTTCTACCTCATATTAATAGGGACTCAATGGTCACTTAGGTCTTTTCCAACTGTAAATCTATGACCCTTTAAAATTTACCAACCCTTGCCCTATAAATTTACATTTTAAAGCAATTGAGAGTCAATTAATATAGTTATTTTACTGTATATTGTTTGGGTAGGTAACTAATATTTTCAGCTTTGGAATATGATCATGGGGCTTTAGAAGTTGAACAGGAAGGTATCTTCGGGATTAGAGGCTCAGAAAGTTTATGTAACTTGCCCAAAGAGATGGAGCTAGTAAATTAGAAGGTCAGAGTGCAAATCCAGCTTCTCCGACTACAGATCAGGTTCCCTTCACATAATACAGTTTTAAGCACCATTCACTTACTTTGTGTTTTACTTCGGCATGCTTGTAGAAATCTATACCCAACCTGAGTTAAGATATATAAATAGAGTGCTCAGTTTGGTTGTCAATACTACAGAAAGACCAATAAAGTATATGGATGAGATTTTTGCCTCTGTAGTTTAGGGGAAAGAATTTTTTATTAAATTGAGTAGTAACTAGGAGAATCACAAAACTTAGAGATTTTACAAATGTTTAAAGATTAATGGCTTCATGAAAGTATGTCTACTAGCAGTTTTTAGCACAGTACCTGGCACATAGGCACAGACACAGACACATTGTTTATTGACTATTTGACTACTAGGAATAATGTTCCTTAGATGTCTTTTATATGGGTATTCACAAACAAAATAAAAGGACAAAACAATATTTTGGAGTCAGAATCATAGTATATTTAATGATGGAATTCCTTTCTAAGACTTAGGATACCAAAAACTTATTGGTAACTTCATGATTATTAAGTAAGTTCATGAAAAAAAATTAAATTTTCAACAGATGAATACATTTCACTTCATTGTGATTACACATTTTCCAGTTCTTCTTCCTAATTAGATTGATTTGTTTTTCTGTAGTGCTTGAGCTACACACAATGAGGAATAGTTAGTTGTAGAGACTACCAGGAACCAGTGCCAATGATTTTTATCTATATGAAGGTATCAATTAATCAGTCAATGAACATTTATTGAATGGAGTAGAAAAACATGATCTATAAAGTTATTAATAGAGTAGTCCATCTTATCATCTCATTCTGTATAGAGCACTGGATTTAGAGCCAGTAAGACCTGAGTTCATATCCAGCCTTAGACACCGATTATCTGTGTGTGGCTTTGGGAAAGTCACTTAACCTCTCTGTGCCTCAATTTTTCTCATCTGTAAAATGTGAATAATCGCCACACCTGTTTCACAGGTTGCTGTGAGGACCAAATTAGATAATTATTATAAATCACTTTTCAAATTTTAAAGCACTATATAAATGCTAAAAACAAAAATATTATTATATAAATTATTACATATTATTAACAATGTCCTATACTACATTGTATAGCATTATATGATATTTAATTTATTATTATTATTATTATAGATGTCAGATTCTTGAGCTATTGTATAGCATTTCTTATCAATATTGAATTTCAATGGGGCAAAATCTATGAAATTCTTCAACTAATCAATCAGTAAGCATTTTTGCATGCCTACCAGACCCTAGAGATAAAACAAAAAAATTTTAAAAAATGAGACAATCCCTGACCTCAAGGAGCTTGTATACTCAAGGATAGAGGGTAGAGATAAGACCTGTGATTTCCTTTTGTATATCGAATTCCCAGGTGAGGACACTCCCTTCTATCAATATGTGTCAGTACCTCCTGTAGAAATTGTCATTGTAGATAGTTCAATTTTAGAAAGATCAAATAAAGGTCACACAATGCTGTGTGTTAATATATGCAAAATAGGTACAGAAGGCATATACATTGGGGGGGGGGAGAGGGGTGGTACTAGTACTTCTAGAGTAGAAGAGATAAGGAAAGCCCTCATACTGAAGTAGTACTTGAGCTGAGCTTTTAAAGTAACTAGAGAAAGTTAAAGGGTAGATATAAGAAGAAGTCCATTCTAGATATGGGGGTACAGTCGGTGCAAAGACATAGATGTGAAAGACGAAGTATTGTGCATGAGGAGCAGCAAGACGGTAATTTTGGAGGGACCATTGAATGTGTAAAGAGGAATAACAGAATTAGGCTGGAAAATTATTTTTGGGCAAAGTTTTGAAGTGCTTTAAATACAAAATAGGAGAGTTCTACATCTTGAAGTTTCTAATAGAAGTTTAATAAGAAGCATTCAAGAGATAATTAATCTTTATTTACCATGATTCTTTATTAAAATTATTTTCATATTTCATGACAAACCCATTGAGTTCCAAAGCAATATAAAAATATACTGAAATTATGTTCTTAAATCAAAGTTTACCTTTTGATCTCATTTGTTCAAATATCCTTTCATCAAATCAATTTAACTTAAACACAATTTCAGCTTCAAATAGCCATTGACAGAGTTTGTCCTATTGACCAACCTTCAGTAAATGACATCATTTTTATGCCCTATTTTCTCATCCTATTTTTTTTCCTTAAAAGAGCCATGCTAGGAAAACTGTTCTTTTTGTCCCAAGGCTACATTATCTAAGATTTCACTAATTGTATCAGGACTTGGACTAGTAGGTGAATATATAAGAAGTGAAGGAAAAGACATAGATACTTTTGGTAATTGAATGAATAGAGGGATAGTTGAGATAGTAATTATTCTAACCAGCCAGATTAAATATGCTCTGGAATGAAATCTACCAAACTAGAACTCTGGGTCTGTTTTTCTAAAGCCCACAATCTTATTGACTGATGGATATGGACTAGATGGGGGAAAAATATCTCTGGTAGTTCTAATGCTGTTCGATTAAGCTAGGTTAGATTCAGATTCGGATTCATGCTGGAAATAAGGCACACTTCCAACAGAACAAAGTTTTTATTGAAAGACATGGGAAATACTCTATTAACCCTGCAACCACATTATTTAACAATTCCTACTACACAGTTAATGCAGTGACAAAGACAGAGACACAGACACACAGAGGCAACACCTGTTCAGAGGAATACTGCTGCCCAAGGTTTCTCCAAGCTGGGGAATCCCTCTCTTTTCTATAAACGCAGCGACAATGACAAAGGACACACACACACAACATACAACATACACTTCACATTCAGCACCTGCTCCCAGGGCTTTTCCTAAGCTGGAGAACCCCTTTTTATAGCTACCTTGGTTTATCTTTCTGAACATAGTCCCAGGCAAAGCATCCTTTCCCTGGGTGAGGTTCCAATGTGCCTGTCCCACGTGGTGACTTTTATGGGGCCCTGAACAAAGAAAATTTTTCCCACCAGAGAGGGGAGCCACCCTCCTCCCACCTCATTCCTAAGAACTGGCCAGGTTAATGTTTCTTCAGTGGGAGAGGAGTTATTTCCTATCTTTTGTCTTAAGAGTTTCCTGTTCTTTGTTCAGGCCTGTCAGTCTCCAAGCGGGAGAGTCCAAAGGTCTGCAAAGAGGCCGTGGAGCTTGACACACACATGCTGAGTTTACACTGTAATATGGAGGATCTTCTCTGATGATTTATCATTCAAATGCAAGCAATCTATAAGGAGGTGTGATGGCAAGCAAATTGAGACTTTTTGTTGTCTTTTGTTTTGGAGTACTTCTTAGCTCTAAGGCAATCAAGTGCTTTTGACTCTTGTTTTTGTTTAAATTAAGAGTCATTGATCAGAACCAATAAAAATGAATTGGTTCTAGTCGTGATTAGAGATCTTTCCCATGCTGTTTTGCTAAGAAGATGCTAAGCCTCAGGCCTATACCCTTTTGCTAAGTAGGTACTGAGCCCCCAGGCCCTAAACAGGGCATATGTGCTCTGAGGTTAGCATCTTCCTTTGGGGGCTTACTCATGGGATCATAACTCATGTGATTTGGCCAGATGAGACTCTGGGTAGCCATTAAGGAGCTCCCCCAGCTTAGAAAACCCAGATATTAGTGCTTCTTTCTCTGCTAACTATGTATATACTGTCTTGGTGAGATAGCAAGAAGCCCATCTGTTGATTTGTGTTATTTGATCTGTTTATATAATTTCTGCTTGTAATTTCTGTTTGTATTTTCTCTGAAGCTCAGGGTGCCGACTTTTCCCCTTGAACTAAGTGAATGATACATGTATATTTAGTTAAAGTGAGATTGTAAAACTCTTAAAGTTGCTTTCCTTAGAAAAGCAGATCAAAGACCCTGTTTTGGCAGCCCTGCTGTGTGCTGGTGTTATTGGTCTTGCACCCCCATAGCAGCTGCTGGTAACATTGTTGTTACAGGAGGTTATAGTATAGGGGGAAAATGTCACAGGTCCTAGATCTAATTTCATTGTTAAAGTTTTACCACCTTCAGTTTTGCTTTGGGGGATGTTAATATCCCAAAAATGTTCAATAAAAAGCAATAATTTCTTCCCTAAAAACTAACATTTTCCAAACACATGAGATAACATGTATTATGTCATTTGATCCTCATGACAACCATATAGAATATGTCCCATTTCACAGATGAGGAAACTGAGGCAGGGATATATTATATATCTTAGGATCCTACTAGTAAGTATCTAAGACAAGATTTGAACTTGGGTGCTACTGACACAAACTCCAGAACCTTAGCCATTGAGCCACCTAGGGGAAAAATGTAATTCTACAAGAGCATCTCATATTTTACATTTTGGGGCTACATACATTGTGTCATTTGGAAACCTTTAAAGTAATTGATTTGGAAGTAGTTAGGAAAAGCACCTTTATGGAAATTCATTTCAATAAAGAGTTCACTATTTACACCAAGCGAATACATCTTTCAGTCCCAGAATTGGAAGATCATCTAACCCAAATTGTAGCTGATAAGAAATATGCTCTAGAATATCTAACCCCCTTCCATTTGAAGGACTCAAGTAATAGAGAACTACCTAATGAGATGCCAATTCCATTTTTTTGATATCTCTCCTTGTTAGAAAATTTTTTCACATGTCAAGCCAAAATCTCCTTATATATGTCACTTAACCATTGCTATCTAAATATATATATATGCATATGTTATATAGTATACATTATATAATATATATTTTTATATACATATATACACATACACACACACACACACACACACACACACACACACACACGTGTGTGTGTGTATGTGTACAACATTCAGTTCTACCAGTTTTTAAGCTTTAAATTTTCTCCCCCTCCCTCCTGTCCTCCCTCTCTAGGATGGTGTACCATCTGATATCATATTTTCACATTAGTCATGTTGTAAAAATGAATTAGAACCAGTGGAATGAACCAAGAGAAAGGAGAAATAAAAAAAAATAAGAGAGAACAAATAGTATGCTTCGATCTGAATTGAGATTCCTGAATTCTTTCTCTGGATGTAGATAGCATTTTCCATCATTAGCCTTTTGGAGTTGTCTTAGAACCTTGCATTACTGAAAGAGACAAGTCTATCAGTCATTGCACAATCTGTAACTGTGTGCAATGTTCTCCCGCTTCTGCTCACTTCACCCAGCATCAGTTCATATAAGTCTTTCCAGGTTATTCTGAAATCCTCCTGCTCATAAATACTACAACAACAGTACTCCATTACATTCATATTCCATAATTTGTTCATTCATTTTACAATTGGTGGGCATCCCCTCAATTTCCAATCCTTTGCCACCACAAAAAAAGCTACTATAAATATTTTTGTACATGTGGATCCTTTTTGCATTTTTATGATCTCTTTGGGATGTAGCCATAGGAGCTATATTGCTGGTTCCAAAGGTATGCCATACTTTTGTAGCCACTTGGGCGTAGTTCCAAATTGCTCTCTTAAATAGTTGCATCACTTCACAACTTCACCAACGCTTTAGCCATTGCTTTCGTTGTTGCCTCTGGAGCCAAGCACAAAAAACCTAGTTCCTCTAACATCTGATTGCTCTCTGAATGTTTGAAGACAATAACTCCCAGTCCCATCCTTTCTTCTCCATGTTTCTTGATTAAGCATCCCTAGTTGCTCTAGCTGTTCAATAAACAGTCTGGTCTCCAGGCTCCTTATTCTTTTGACTGTCCTCCTATGAATAAATTCTAACTTGTAAAATCTTGTGTAAAACGCAGGACTCCACACTGGACACAATACTCAAGATGTTGTCTAACCAAGACAGCACAATAAAATAGTATTTTTTTTCTTTTAATATAGCCTATGATGCTATTGGAAACCATACCACTTGGTTAATTTACATTGAGCTTATAGTCCCCTAAAACTTCTAAATCTTCTTCAGGAGTGTATTAGCCCACTACCCTCCCACTATTTTATACTTTTGAAGAATAGGTCTTGAACTTATACCCAAGCCTTATGACTAAATTTACTCCCATCTAATATCATCTTATTACTTTCTTTTTTAATCTTAAAACATTCTAAGTATTCGTCTCTGGTGATAACTCTGAGGTCAAATCCACTTCAATATATTAAAATCTTTAGTTTGGATTGTTTATTATCTGTATCCAAGACTTTTGTCTGTTCCTGGTCTTGAATATTGTCCCCCTCTAAATGACTGGTTCTCCCAACTGATATTTTCTTTCTATTATGTATCTCCTATCATCTGTGATACAGTTTAGGGAAATATGTGGACAAGTTCCCCCTTCATTTTTAATTCCTCATGTTAAAAGCCTTCTTAATCAGATCTCTAAGTCTACAAGAAAACACATTTTTTTTCCATCTCTCATTAGATACTTTTCATCCCTGGTTACATATCTCTTATTTCCCAGAAGAAAAAAAAAAACTGAATTGAGTAGAAAAATAAACCCATTTTAGAATATGTGTTTTATACTTAGTTCTATCATAAATGAGCTGTTTGACTTTGGACAAGTGACTTAATCTTTCTGGCTGTCAATTTGCTTATTTGTAAAATTTATAAAATTGCCTGCTATTGTTGTTCCATCATGACCATCTCTTTGTGACCCCATTTGGAGTTTTCTTGGAAAAGATACTACAGTGGTTTGCTGTTTCCTTCTCTGGATCATTTTACAAATGAGGAAACTGAGGCAAACAGGGTTAAATGACTTGTGTAGGGTCACACAGATAGCAAGCATCTGAAGCCAGATTTGAACTCAGGAAGATGAGTCTTCCTGACTCCAAGCCCAGCACTCTGTTCACGCTGCTACCTAGTTGCCCATATTTGAATTATGAATTACCATAATTTCTTGCATTTTTAACAGCTATCAGGAAATGCCATATATTGTACCTCACTCGTTTTCCAGATAAATAAATAGAAACTTTTCCAGGTTGATGGAAACAGCATCTGAGGTAGAATTTGAACTCCAAAATTGAGCAGTGCAAGCCTACCTCTCATCCTAGCTGGATGGTTCCCTGTCTGTCTTCCAGCCCTGACAATTTATCAGTATTAAGCTGTGGTACAAATGCCATTCTCAGATGTTATTTTCATAATGAGCAGTTTAATTTCTAAGTGTGTCTTTCCCTTTTTGAGCCCTTACTTTCAATCAGCACATGTATAAGGTACATTAATCAAGGGCAGATTTATGTTAGCAGGCGTTGGGAGACAAATTGAATTATCATTTATTGTGATGTTTCCAGTAATTTAGTTCATATTAGTAATAACTAATTTATTAAAAATGTATGTATTTAATAATAATAGCTATTACTAATAAAATATTTTAAGGTTAGAACAGTACTTTACATACATTTTAATCTGATCCTCACAATTATACTGTGAGGTAGATGCTATTGTCCATTTCACAGATAAGGAAACTGAGGTACACAGAGGTTAAGTGAATTGTGGAGGTTCACGCAGCCGATCAGGGTCAGAGATTGAATTTAAATTCATATTTTCCTAAATATGAGCCAAGAGATCTAGCCCAGCTATACTACCAAGTACCTGCAATGAACCTCAGAATGATGGGTACCATTTCTTTCAAGTTTTTACATCACATTTAGTAAATTGGTACCTGAAGGACTCTAAACAAGTTAGTGTATCTCTGAAGTGAATGATTTTAATTGTGAGGAATTGGAATTGGGTGCTTTACTCTTCATTCTCTGAAAAGAGCTATGCCACAGGAACAAACTTCCCTGAAAATAAGATGTGACTTTCTCTTTCCCAACAACATGAATATACCCAATCAATTCATTTATCCCTTTCCTTTTCAAACTCATTCCCTCATTGAAATGAAATGTTCATGTGATTTTAATTTACAAGTTTCTCAAAATAATATCTGAATCTCCTTCTTAATTTGTGAACTCCTGCTCTCTCTTCAGTCTTCTACTCTGTATTTATCTAAAGGGTCTCTTCAGTCGGCTATCAAAACTTAATATATCCAAACAAGACTTTTTGTTAATTAATTGATCACCTACCACACATTTGATACTATGCTAGGTGCTGTGGGAAATAGAGAGGCTATCTTCTATCTTCAGTGACCTATAGCGGAGACAAAAATCTATGTACATGAACATTCAACTAAGACTGTAATTTGAGGAATACTGGATAAAATTACAAAAATACATACATTAGATGCTTATTTGAAACTACTGGCACAGTTAGCATGCGTTATCACTTCACAAAGAGATCCCATTTAGTTTGGAATGATTGGTAAAAATTTCATAGGCCAATAAGAATTCAACTCTGCCTTGAAAAAATGGGTAGTCAGGAGGAGGAGATTTTATTTTTATTTGCTATAGGAAAATGAATTTTTTCAAGGATTCGTTGAAAAAATATTAACCAGAATCTCAATTAAAGTACAGGAACACTGCATGAATTGATACAGAATGAAGTTAGCATAATCCAGAAAAGAATATGCATAATGAATAAAGTAATTTAAATAGAAAGAAAATATTAAGAAACAAATTGAATGCTGGCCAAGCTAGCCCCAAAGAAGCAAAAAGAAATTGTACTTTCTTTGCTTCTTTCAAGGAACACTAAGGATATTGAATATCTAATAAAGTGTCAGACTTGGTTGATGTGTTGATTAATTTTTAATTAACTTCTCTTCTCCTTTCTCTTTCTTCCTTTCTTCCTTCCTTCCTTTCTTTCTTCCTTCCTTCCTTCCTCCCTCCCCTCGTCCTTTTTCTTTCTTTCTTTCTTTCCTTCTTTCTTTCTTTCTTTCTTTCTTTCTTTCTTTCTTTCTTTCTTCCTTCCTTCCATCCTTCATTCTTTCCTTCCTTCCTTCATTCTTTTCTTTCTCCACCTCCCCACTACCCTTCCCCTCCTCCTCCTACTTCTCCTTCTCTTTGTCTCCACCTGTCTCTGTCTCTTTCTTCTTCTCATACTTTTTTCTCTTTTTGTTCTAACCATTCCTGGCATAGTATAAAGGTTGTGTGGAACATAAAGGACTCAGCCAAGTCATTGCACTTGATAAATATTTGTTGATTGATGGATAGAAGCTTAGTTAGTAAAGAACTCCCCTGACCTTACCATTTTATGTTTTTCAATCACCAACTGAATTAAGATACTTCACAGTAGGTCTGACCCAAGGTTATGTTTACTGCATTTCTTAGTTCATCCATATTTGTTGTAAATTATCCCTTAAGGACAAGTATGTTTTATAAGAAGTACATACAAACTTTCCACAGGGAAGTCACACTTCCACAAGATGACTAGATTAGATAGACTTGGGTTTTGTTACTATATCTGTCACTTGCTGAATGAAGATACCATCTTCAGGATGTTCAATGTCATCCATTTCATACATATATGATGATGTTATTGGAAGTGGGGTCCCATCATTACTGAAGGCAAGTGATGCTCTGCTAGTGGAATTGGTATAATTGTCTCTTGTTGAATGGAAACCAAATATTAACAAATCTCTTAGATCCACCTGTAGAAAATGTGTTGTGAATGTTGTGGAAGGAAATGACACTGACAGGATAAATTTGCTCAATGTTATTTTCTTTTAGTGTGTGACATTTCAATGCATATTTCTTCTTCTATACCTCAGGCCTTGGGTCCAAATATTCAACTGTCACTTGGCCTTCAACAGAGCTTAACACACAACCATGCTTCTTTGGAAATGCTCATATGCAAAGAAATTGGTATTTCAGACTAGACTTTCTTCTTTGATGCACATAGCCCATATGCCTCAAGTCCTATAACAACAGTGTCCAACCATCTGTCCCCATAAATACTTTGTCTCCAGACACAGAAAGCATGTAAACCTTTTCTGGCTGAGAAAACATTTCCGTATTACATGGACTTCTGGGATCCCACAATTTAACTGTTTGATCTCAATTTCCAGTAACCGTAACATTCACTCTGGACGATATTCAACACATCCAATAGGTACATGATGGGTTCTGACAAGGTTTTCTTGATCAGTATTCAAATCATGTATTTTCAAATTATGATCCAACACCCCTCTCCAAGCATGTGTTTGATTATAGAAAGCACAGTCAAGTACAAGGTCAGCAGATCAGTATTTAAGGTACATGATATTGCCAGAGACTTTCTAGAGTGAAACCAAAGTGTCCCAGGAAGATACCAACAGGAACTGGAATGTGTTGGGGTAGAACTTCACCTTCTTCAGGAGGCTGGTTCAGCTTGAACTCTTTAGATCTGTCCTTGCTGCCTGTTTACTGCATTTTTAATTCAATTCCATACACATTTGTTAAGTGCCTACTTAATAAAGTACTGTGCTAAGCACCAGAGGTAAAAAAAGATGCAAAAGGGAGTCCCTGCCTTCGAGGAATGTATAATCTAATGGGGGCCACTACATGCAAATAAATGTCTACAAAACAAGAGATATACTAGGTAAATGGGAAATAATTAAAAGAGTGAAAGCACTGGAATTAAAAGGGTTAGGGAAGGCTTCCTGGGAAAGGTGGATTTTAGTTAAAGATGTTGGCCTCAGAGAGAAGGATGGAGAGTGTTAGGGGCATGGGGGATTTCCAAAGAAAAGGTCTAGAGTTGAGGAATGGAGTGTTAGTGTAACAATCAGGAGGCCAACGTCAATGGATCTATGGCTATATGTTGGGGAGTAAAGTATAAGAAGACTGGAAAGGTAGGAGGGGGCTAAGTTATGAAGGGCTTTGAATGTCAAAGAGAGAATTTTGTATTTGCTCTTGGAGGCAATAGGAAGCCATTGGAGTTAACGGAATGATGGGGTTGGGGTGATATGATCAGATCAGCAATTTAGGAAAATCACTTTAGTGGCTGAATGCAGGATGGATTAGAATGGGGAGAGACTCGAGGCAGGCAGGTTATTGCAATAGTCTAGGGATGAGGTGATGAGGGACTGTACCAGAGTGTGGCCAGTGTCAGAGAAGAGAAGGGGGGTGGGGCAATATTCAAGAGATGCTACAATGGTAAAATCAAAAGGCCTAGGTAACAACTTGGATATTGGGAGTAAGAGAAAGTGAGGAATCTAGGACAATTCCTAGTTTGTAAGCCTGAGGGACTGGGAAGAAGTCTTGTTCTAAAGCAGATGTTTCTAGCAAGGCTTTGCAAAGGGAAAAGAGGGAACAAGAAGCATTCAACAACCTTTTGTTATTGTTGCTGCATTGCAATTGGGGTTAAGTGACTTGCCCAGGGTCACACAGCCAGTAACTGTCAATTGTCTGATTTGAACTTAGGTCCTCCTGACTCCAGGGCCAGTGCTCTATCCATCTAGCTGCCATAGCAAGCTCTTTCTTATGCTCTATATAACAATCCATTTGCAGTATCCAGGGAGCTCATGATCTTTCCAGCCTTCTCTTGTCATCATTGAAACCAGCCTAAAGACACTATAGAATAAATTCAATATCATTGAAGTATAAGTGGTTAGTGTGCCTTCATGTTTTATTTCTCCCAAGACTATTTTCTTCTTAACAAGGGACAACAATAAAGTAATGGATCAACAGTAGAGAAATTTCAAGCATCAGGGAGATTGTAGAGCTGGGGAGTGGTGTTCTCCCTTCTTGGAGTACTAGAGATCATATATAATACAAGTGTCAAATTCTGAAATAAATTATAGCTATGAGTTGAGGAATAAAGTGTCTTTAATTGAGTTAACAGGATGGCAAACCTGCCCCCCTGGGGGGTGTTCCAGTGGATTTTCCAACCAAAGAGACCCATGAAAAGGTTTTTAGTTTTAGGAGAAGAGGGGGAGGAGGTAGTATGAGGCAGCAAGGCCTGGTCATTAGACCCTAGTGGTCTTTGGCAATCTGGACAAGGAAAGATGGAATATAAGGACTTTACTGGAATTTTGACATTGTCATGATGACTAAGAGGTTTAGGCAGTCCATATTAATGGTACTAACTCTGTCATAATGTTAATTATATTAACAATTTTGTCACAAGCATGTACACTTTGATCCTTTCTTAGGTCTTCCTGATTCCAAGGCAGTACATTACATCCTGAAAATTCTTGTGGACCATGATCAGGAGAGAGGCAGACATTTGCTTATGTATACAACCTCTTGACCTTCTGTTTGTCACAATTTAGTGTGTGGCTCAGCCAGAGAGCATCCCTTTCTGGGTGCTATCACTTAAGTGGTTTGTAACAGTGTGTTCCAGGTGCCCATGGGGTTTCACAAACATCTTAATCCAATTGCTTCAGTGTGGCCAAACCCAAAAGGCATTTTGCCACCAGCAAGTTGCCCCTTAGAATTTAAATTTGTTTTGAAGGGAAACTTAAGCCACCTGTTTCAGGTTTATTTCCACTCCAATGGAAACCTCCTTGTCTAAAGTGAGGCAAGGCTTCTTAAATGGCCATGGCATTGTTTCCAACTGTGCGTCCCTTCCCTCCCACCCCAGTCCCAATCAAGTCATGAATATGAAAAGTGGATTTGAATTTGCAGTTATTGAAAAGAAGTTGGATGGGAATCCTGGTAATAAAGTCTGCCTTAGGCAAGAAGTGATTCACAGTATTTGTGAACTATTTATTGGGTATTTCAGGCAAATAGTCGTAGATTGATAGATAAATACATAGAGGGATGGATATATATAGATATATATATATATGTATATATATGTACATATGTATATATACATATATATATACATATATATATATGTATATATGTGTGTGTGTATACACACACACCCATACCCCCTCACACCCATATGTAATATCCTCTGACCCATTTTCCTTATACCTCTGGGTTTGTGTGTGAACTTACTCTGGTTCACTTATGTTTACCTTCCTTCTCAAGGTATTTTTCCCCAAGGGTACAATTACAACTCAATGTCCTTCAGCCTTCAGTAGCCCTGATTCTGTCACTGTTATAAGTATCTATACCATGATAGCAGCAGTCTTGTTTCTAAGAGGAAAAAAAATGTTCTTGTTTTTAAACAGCTTACATTTATACTGTCGTTCAGTTGTGTCCCACTCTTCCTAACCTGGCATGGGGTTTTCTTGGCAAAGACATTGGAATAATTTGCTAGTGGATTAAGGCAAATGAGGTTAAATTACTTGCCGAGAGTCACATAGCTAGTAAGTATATGAAGCTGGATTTGAACTTGGACCTTCTTCACTCTGGGCCAAGTGCCAAGCCACACATCTAGCTACTTCCGACATTTATATAGCACTCCCTACATAATTGGAGTGTGAGATAGACAACCAAAGTATTATTATATATACTTTACAAATGAAGAAACTAACACTCAAAGAATTACTGACAATCAAAAATGTAATAAGTACCAGAGTTGTGACTCGAACCCAAGTTTTCTGATTCCATGTCCAGTGTTTATTTCAATAAACTGTGCTGCTTCTCATTTGACAGGGCAGTGTTCCCCATCCAGTGGCTGGCATTTGTCCATAAAACCCTCCAATTTATTACAAAAACAAACAAACAAACTATTCCTGGGAGGAAATCTTTCTCTACCATCAGACCTGACAGAAAAAAATCAACATGCTGTTTACATTACCTTTTAGGAATGGACAGCTGGAAAAGAATTTTTTCCACTGTGTCTAAGAAGCTTAGAATATCATGAAAATCAGTGGGCTTGTCCTTTAGATCAGACACTTTACCTTAATCCCCTTCTCTAAATTGTAATGTATGTTCCTAGCATCTAGGATCATAAAGTTATTATTTAAGAGTTCCTGTCTGCCTCATACCTATATGGTTCCTTTAGAGCATTCTTTTCATGTATCTTTCAGAATTTCTGTACCTCAGGAAGAAAGAAAATTACAGGGGGAAAATCTTTTCTTATTAGAAGTTCAGTCTATAGAGCATGAGAATTTGGAGGGGTGATCTGCAGTAATAGAGATTATTTTCTTTGTTTTTTTTTTTAGATATTTGTCCCTGTTAAATGATTTATTTTAGTTTACTGCTATTATGCCCCCAAATGTTTATGATATGTAAATTACTTCCAGAGGAGGACATGTATGTGTGGATGTTATTTGATAATGTAATGTTAGATAACAGCAAGAAATATACACACAAGATTTGTGGAGTAGGATCCATTGGGGGAAATCAAAAAGTCTTCTTGTTTTGAATTGCACCTTAGCCATTTCATTGTTCCACAGACCTATCAATTTATTCCCCCTCCCCAACAATTTAAATGAACAACTAAGAAGGTTAGTAGAGAGATGCAGACACATTAATTATATCTTGACAGGCTAATAACTAAAGAGGTCTACACATGTCCCATTAGAGGGCATTTTGATATGCTTAGATTAGGTTTAAGTGGTCAATGCAATTGGAGAAATGATTCCTTGGTTATTTCCTTCCTTCCCTTCATCCTAGTGAAAATCATGGCATGTATACATATAACCCCCTTTTTCTGTTTCTACAAGCCTAAGATAACATAACTTGGAAAACAGAGTAGAATAATAAGAGTAGAATTTTATTTCTCTTGAAGTAGAACAAGAGTTTTTAATTTCTTTCTTTCTTTTTCTTTTGTGTCTCCTGGAACCCAGTGTGAGTGAAGAAGTCTGTGGACCTCATTTCAAAATAGTTTTGAAATGCATAAAATGAAAAATATAAGGTTACAAAGTAAAACAATTATATTGAAATACAATTATCCAACATGTTTTTGGGAGAAGTTTAGATACCCCAAGTTAAGAATGCCTGATGATAAAGAGAAATGCTGAGCAGAGAGGTCATCGGCTCAAATCTCTGAGGTGACAGCTGAAGGGAGGTCACAAGAATAGGAAGGCCCAGGAACTGGCTGCTTCCTTGAATGCATAACACCATATTCTGAGGTCAGGAGAGATATACGGAAAAAGATGCAGTCTGGTGAATAAAAGGAAGATGATCAACCCTCTACCTGAAATAACCTTGCTCCCTGAGGGTGATAGTCAATGAATTAAAAACTTCTCACTAAATTAAATAGGCCTCAGCCAATAGGGATCTGTGTGCTCATAGAGGGCAAGGCTCCATATGGGTATGTACTTCTATTATTGAAGAGAACACTTTCTCTGCTTTTTATTCCCATTCCCCTAATTTGTTATTCAAGATCCTGTATCTTGTTGATATGTGGGTTTGAGGTAAGGTTCCCAGAATCTTGATCACCCAGCAGAATTATATTACCACAGGAGAGATAAAGATCATTCTAAGACTGTGTGTCAGCTTCTCTAGTTCCCTTATCTCTTTAACTGTGGAAAGGTGTGTTAGACCTACACAAATATATTAAATGAGTAAAATCATAACATTAGGCATTTGTCAGCTCCAAAAATCACTCAAGGGAAATATACAAAAGGTTGCAACGCCAGTAAAACTCATATTAAAGTAGAATTCTGATTCAAATGTAGGTGGAGGGCAATGGGGTACAATTTACAGGGCAGAGTGCTTAGTAATTTGCGGCTACTGCTGTCCATTGTCTCAATCAGAGGACTGAGATCTTGGTTTCACTTCAAGAAACTGACCCTTTGATTTAGTGATTTGTTCCTAATCACTTCACTTTTCATTTCCTTGGAATGCCCACCTCCAAGACAGGTTTTGTGACTCCTTTATTAAACCAAATGATGTTAAATCTATTGTCTGGTCATAACTATAAGTGCATCAATGGGTTCTGCCTATGTGGTGGTGAGAGAAAAAGGAATGCTTTCTTTTCCCAATCTTGATATGAGTAAAGGATAAACCTTTATTTCAATGTTACATGGACAGTCACATGTAACCTGTATGTTTTACCTTTCTTTATCTCAATTCCTATGCAAAGAACAGCAAAAGACAGGGTATACCCTGTCTCAGATATCAAAGGCCTCAGTGACAGACACTCAGATTAGAAAAATCCCTTTTCTCACTTTTGAAACAAAGCAAATTGTACACAGGGCCGGTGATTGAGGAGTTGAGAACACAGCATGACCCTCCGTTTGATGTATTCTAAAAGTACCTGAAAAGAATGGTTTTTGGGGGTGGGGAATTAAGTTGCCCCATGGAGCTAGAGCTCTCAATGTGGCAAATGATGGTTCTCCCTAATTTAGCTTATAACAATGTATGGAAAAAATCCTTTTCCTGACTTGTATTCTAAGGGGCAAATGGTGGATTTTCTTACCACTGTGTAGCAATGAATTGGCCAATTGCCATAGAATGCCGAATCTATGAGCAGAAAAGAATCATCTATAGTGACAATTAAAGTGGTCCTATTTTGGCTCTTGGAGAGAGGGTGCCACAGACTATAACACTATTTGTATTGCCAGCAGAGAAGTAGAGTGTGAAGGGAAAGACATATTTTTTTCCCACAACAAGAGCAAAAATGGGTATTTAAAATGGTACAAAGAATGGTACACGATATATGTACGATAGAAAACTATTGCCCTGTTGAGAAAAAATTATTTGTGCCTGTCAATCAATTAATATTTCTTAAGTGTCTACTATGTGCCAGATATTATGTGAGTGTTTGAGATTAAAAAAAGACAAAAAATAGTTCCTGTCCTCAAGGAGCTTACAATGTAATAGAACCATAAAAGTGATGTCTTGCCCTAGATCCACTTAATGAAGCCTTGGATGTTCCCATTGTCAATGGTTGGGGCCTCTGAATTTGGCCTTGGGGAAGTGTATTAGTAAGGCAATAAACACAATATAGATGATAATTGTGAATATGCCTATGTAGTTCTGTATCACAAAATATGAGGCGCTCTCCATATTGAAGGTAGAAAAAGTAAAACATTTATTCAGATGGCAGAGGACCAAATCCCATAACCAGTAAGTCCAATCAATCAGAGCAGCAAGTAACTCCCCAAACCAGTAAGCCTACTTTATCATAACAGCAAGGAACTTAAAACAATATCACAGCAATGAGCCTTGCCATCCCATAAACTTCCAACCCCCTTGCTAGGGCCTTCACACAAATATACTTACAGCACAGCCACAATGTCTGCTCTAACTTCTCTCTCTCTCTCTCTCCATTTCCTGTGACATACTTTTCTTTTCTTCTCAGCAAGCTCTTCCCACCACATGTGACCTAGGCTTCCTGGAATATAAGCAGGTCATATGGCCTAGTAATGGGTGGGAAAGATCTTCAAATCTAAATTGTAATTACATTCAGCCACAAAAATCTTTCTTATCCATTACATAAGTCAGTGGGGCAATCAATAGGAGTTTTGGGATAACTGGTGTCACCAGAACTTTACAACAATATAACAGAGATACACAAAATAAGCATATAAAACAACATCATCATTTCCCCCCTAGAATGAATGGGGCTCAAAATCTTGGGGTAAGGGGTGAAAGTCTCATCTTCCATAGCTTCTTCCTGCTGAAATTGGATGTAGAGCTGTCCCTGCCCCAAGAGGTAAAGCATCTTATTGGAGAAGTCATTTCTTCAGCAAGCTGGCATCTAGAACTCATTTGACGCCAGGTCCAGGGATGACACATCACGGTCGTGGACAAGTCCAGAGGTTACACCTGAACATATTAGAGGGTGACATCTCTCTTAAGTGATCAGACATCTGTCTTAAGTGATCAGGCATCTGCAGGTGGATGGTACTAAGCCTGCAGGAAACAAATCTCACAAACATATTTAACAGACAAAAGCCAAAAAGAAACAAAGAAATAATCACAGCCTCATTCATGATAGAATACATGATCGAAGGATATAGTTTCATAGTCATTTTCTCCTGGATAAACAACAGTTATAGTATTATCTTTCCCACGTGCTATATTTTCTGCAGACTTTGGAATATCTTCTGGCTTCTGTTTTACCCATACTTTAGCTCACAATTTTATTCTATCAGTAGACCCAAACCCTTCATTTCCTCTGCTAGTTATCTTGGAAGGAGGGTCAGTTTTCACAAGTGGTATTGTTTCACAAGGAATAATAATCAATTGAACTATTCTATCATTTTTACAAAACTGTATGGGTTCTTTACCCAAATTTTAGAGTGTCACAAAAATTTCTCCTTCATAATTAGAATCTATCACTCCAGCCAATATATGTACTTTTTGAGCTGCTAATCCTGATTTAAGTAATATCCATCCAAAATTATTCTTAGGGATTCTCATCATATCCCAGTAGAGATTTTTCTTATCTCTTTTCTATCCAACCAAAAGTTCTCTAATCAATGTAAATCATATCCTGCCAAACCAGGTATTCCTGGATATGGTGTTGGGACATCTTCTCTCACAGTCCAATGTTCAACATTTGAGATCTTATGTTTTTTTCTGTTTTCTAATTTGCAGATTTGGGGTCATCATTTTAGCTAGAGGTGTATTTCCTCCTAATGGTCTATTATTCAAATTATGTAAAGCAGTGAACAAATTTTCTTTCCAATGTTGATACAAATTATTAGAACTTAACTTTAACTGTGCTTTCAATAACTCACTCATTCTTTCTATTAACCCAGATGCTGGTGGATCATATGGAATATGATATATCCACTCTATATTGTTCAATACACAATATCTCTTCACTTTATCACCTTTGTAATGTGACCCATTGTCACTTTGAATCTGCATTGGGGTTCCATAAGATAGACATATGATATCTAGAGTTTTACAGGTGTTTTTCTGAGTTGCATTCTTATAAGGAATAGCCACTAGTATACCTGAATAGGTGTCAACACAAGTACATATAAATTTGCGTCCTTTATCTTGGGGTAGTGGACCAATATAATCTATCTGCTAAATTTGGGCTGGAATTTTTCCCCTTGCTATTTCTCCAGTTATTATCCTAGGAACAGTTCATTCCTTTTTCAGTCTACATATATGACATTCCTCTGCTACTTGTTTTAACATTGAATGAGAGATATTAATACTTCAATCTTGTACCCACCTGTGTGTGTCCTGGACCCCTAAATGACCAGCCATTTGGTGGACCCCTTTTGCTAGTTGGTGTCAGAGTAGGGACAATATTTTCAGTAGCAATCTTTACTAGTCGATCAGCATATGCATCGTACTCATATTCTGGCATGGTGAGGGCCTTCCTACAGATACACTCATAGCACAGCCATAATGTCTGCTCTCTACCTCAGCTCTTACTGCTCTCTCTCTGCATTTCCTGTGATACACTTCCTTTTCCTCTCAGCAATCTCCTCCCACCATATGTGACTTAGGCTTCCTGTGATGTAAGCTGGATGGCCTATTAATGGGTGGGAATGATATTCAAATCTAAATTGTCATTACAGGAAGTTATTTAAAATCCTAGGTCATTAAGTAAGAGATTACCATGCATTTCCCATTCTCTTTCACACTGTATATGAGAAAATATCAGTACACTACAATGTACTGGTTATCAGGTGGAATTTTACTACATTTTTTTTAATGTACCAATATGAAATTAGCAGGCTCACTGGGACCTTTATTCAGCCTGGGCAATGAACTGTGATTCAACCTTTCAGCTTGGGTAAAATTCTTCTCTGTGATATTCATTTTCTATTTTCAGATGTAGATGTACCAGAATACTGTGCAAAATGTCATTCTCACAGTATATTGTACTCAGGATAAGTTGTACAGGAAATAAAAATCTCCTTGAAAACCTGATCTATCAAGATTTCCCCTCTGACTTGTGGGGCAAAGAGGTTGGATAAATTGAGATAAGCTTCTGGTATGCATACCAGCTATTTGAGGTTTGACCTAACACCCTATTTAACTTTGTGTGCCAACATTGTTTGCTGAGTGCTACACAAAATGCAGCCCAGACTCTACAACCCAAAACTAGGCCAAGAGATGAAGCCTATTGTGTCTGTGACCCCTGTGTGCCTGCATGATGACGGCATGCCAAAGGTGCTGCTCTAGATATAGGTCATTTCAAAAAAAGGCATCATCATGTTTCACATTTATTTAGCGGTTTATGGTTGAAAAAGTCATTCTTTATAGCAGCCAAAGGAAGTAGCTTGTACAATACTATTATCTCCATTTTTCAGGTGAGAAAACTGATCTTCAGAGTCAAATGTTACACGTTTCATTAATGACCGTGTCAAGGCAAGTTTAGAATAAGTTTCATAAATAGTTCTTAGCTTGGTCCTCTGGGGCCAACAGAATAAGTATAATAATCCCCCTTCCATTTGACAAGCCTTTAAATACTTAGAGTTAGTGTTGTAAAGTTTTGGAAGTCTGCCCTTCTCCAAACTGAACAGGTCCAGTGCCTTCAATACCTATAGGCATTATGTTGAGGTTCTTTGAAATCCTACATAGTTCAAAGTATGTTCAACTTAGCAATAACTTTTTAAAGTGTAGTGCCCAGAATCAAAGAAAAGCATATTTATGTATGTGTGAATACATTCATGTTAGAATACATATGTTTATGTTATTTGTTTGGTTTTTAGTAGATCTGTGACTTCATTATTTTAGGAGGTTCCCAGGCAGAAATATTCTCTACCAATGCAAATGGGAGCCTTCTTAGAAACTTAGATTTTTAGACTATTGTCTGGTGGCCCTGAGAAGTTAAATGACTAACTTAGGGTCACACAGTCTGCATATAGTCAAGGTAGGTTTGGAACCTAGGTTTTCCTGACTTTGAGGTCAATACTATGCCACATTGTCAAATACATACACACATGCATATATCCCAATCTAAAGTTCATGAACATTAATTTTGTAGATTATGCATTTATACAATACCTATAGCCCTGCGTGCATAAGTGTGCACCATGTATGTGTATATACATGCTGTATATTTAAATATGCATTGCATGAATGCATGTAACTGTACATAATATGTATATATCTATAAATGTGGGTGTACACACGTATAGTGTGAATCCACATATCTATATTCATTCATGTTCTTGGTACTTTAGTTTGGGGTATATACATGCATATATATATATATATATATATATATATATATATATATATATATACAAACACACATATTCATATATGAGTTGTGAATTCATGTTCCTTGTATACATATATATGTATGTACATGTGTGTATGTATATATATATGTGTATATATATATACATACATAGACACATTTATATAGAAGTAATAGTCACTTGAATGAACACATGTAGATGACCAGATGATCATAATTATACTTTGATTTTAGGTATAAAGAGTTATAAATTTGCTCTACTTTATGACTAAGTATAAAGAATATACATAAGTAATCAGGGATGGCAAATGATAAAGGAATGAGATTAGAACTGGTTACTTGGAATGACTCTGAAGGCTTGACTGAGAAAACAAATCTTCAAAGGGGTTTTGAAGGGTAAAATGATCATTTGGCAGCAAGGAGTAGGGAGAGTGTTCTGGGCTTGTATATTGACTGGTCAGGAGGTATTGGAATGTATAGGGTAAAGCCAAGGAAAGTTGCGTGGATATCTGAGACCAAAGATCTAAAGATAGAATGTCAGAGAAAGGAAGAAGAAAAAGAAAGGGATTTAATTTCTGAAAGGAGCTTAAAAATCTGGGATACCATTTGGAATTATGCAAATAAAGTGAATAAACTGTTAAAAAAATCTGATTCAAAATAGAAATATAGATATGTGTTGTTTTTTGGCTAATAGGAATTCAATATTCATTCCTGTCCCCACCCATACATACACAACAATCATTTAATAGATTTTGTTTCAATTTCAAGAATCTGTGATTTCACTAGGATAAGTACAACCTCCACTGATATAAATTACACCCCCTTCTCATGATAGTGTCACTATGGCATTCCCATGTCTCAATAGATGATTTCATATATTATTATGATCAAAGGGATTCATTACCTGGGTGCTAACCTCCTGATAATATATTCTGCTTATATTTTGCTCACATAGCCTTTCGGAACTGAAGTTCACCCCCACATCATGATGAGGTATAGGAATAAGACTTCAGTGGTGATGGAGGCACTGGGTCATGCACTACTGAGTGGCTTCTCAGTCTCACAGGACCGGACCAGCCCAGTCACCTTCATCTGTGGCGCTACCAGTCCAAGTGCAGCTCCTTGGAACAGGGAGAAAGGTGAAGCAAACTGCTGGAGTTTCAAGTCCGAGTGACTGGTTTATGTAAACCATGCTGGGAGATTGGCTGAGTGTGGACCAGCATGGAGAATGAGGAAGAGGAGGATGAGGAAGAGGAGGAGGAGGAGAGGATGGACATTGACATTGTCAGGAAGCTGCCAAGGCACCACGCCAACCAGTTGATGCCTTCTGAATGGGTGACTGACACTCCCGTCAGATATGGAGCAGGAGTGGATCATGGTGGTGTGTCCCATGGGGCAAAAAAGATTCCTCATTGTGGCCTCCAAGGGTTCCACTGCAGCCACATCAAAAGCACTGGGTCAACAGATTTCCTTCCCTTCTTCCCAGAGGCCATAAGCACACCTCGACCTTGAGGAAAGACTACACAATTCTGGATTGCATTTATAGTGAACTGAAGCAGACCTACTATATTCTACATGTGATGCACTAGAAGGGACACTTTGTCTATGGCTGCCAGACTGATTTTAGACTCTACTGGATGCATTCAAAGTTACCAGAAGAGCAGGGACTCGGAGAGAAAACTAGGCTTAATCTATTTAAATTCATGGATCTTAAGAATTTCCCATGTACCCCTGAGAACCTGTTCAAGGCCTTATCCTCTGACTTTCCTTTTGAGGTAGGTGGGCTTCTCTTCTATCCCAATATAGTCCAGGCAAACCCACTATAGTCCAGGCAGCACTCTGTTGGTCGGCTGGCTGTGCCTATACATGGTAGCTGATATCTTTGGCATGATGGTTCCAGCTGGCCCTTGGACCACCAAGCCAGACTACGCTGTACATCAACTCCAGCAAATCATTGAACACAAAAGAAGTAAAAAGGAAGCAAATGAAATTAATCTCTGTGAGACTTCTAAGAATGCACACTATGAACTGGAGTACCACTCCATTCCTAAGCTGGCCAACACTACCGGCAGCCAGACTGAAGCCACAAGCCTCATGGAAAACTGACAAGTTCCTTTCTCCAAGAGTCCAAGAAGAGCCAAGTTTTTCTGTCCCTCTGTGAACTGCTCCCTGCCATTGCTTATTGCTTATGTGATAGAACAAGGCTGAGGCCTGGAGATTCGACTCAGATTTACCCCATTCCATCAGATACATTTCCCTGAGATCACTATTCCCCAAGAAAATGAGGTATTCCCAGGATGAAGATTGCTGCCCAGCAGACCTTCTGAAATTGAAAATTGATAACCTGCTTTAATTTCTATTATTTATTGATTGAGAATTGTATCTAATCAGTGTATCAATATTTATGGATCAAATTTGGACTTGACTGTATCGGCCTCAGCGATAGTTTGTAAGGGTGTAACTTCGCTATTCCTATGGGCTATAACCTAACCACAAAGACTCAAAATCTGTAAGTTTTTGGAAGGGAGGAAGGAGAAAAGGAAGATGAGTCAGCCTGGTTATAGTTATGTTTGGTTATAGGTTGGTTATAGTCAGCCTGGTTATAGGATATTTGCCTACAATGAGACTTTTAGGGATGTGAGTCAACTCTGTCTTTTTCCTGTTGCCCTGGGTTTGCCAAGCAAAACTCACCTTTCATCCTCCTGTGACCAGTCAGAGATTTTGGTTAGTTTGACATCAGTGGACCACTTCCGGTACCTTATGTAACCAACTACATAAAAGAACTGCTTTGTCAGAAGGATCCTTGGCTACTGAGGGATTCTGGATCCCTTTTATTGGAAATTGCTAGTCTTGCTAATAAATGGATCATGTTCAGAAAAAAAAAAGACTTCAGTGGTGATCCTTCTTTATTCTCTCACATACACTTCTTCTAGCAACTTCACAGTGTAAACTGTTCTTTCAATTGATATCAGGTAATTTTTAGCATCCATGTAAGGTTAATACACAAGGAAAGGAACTCTGTAACTTAATTAAATCTGATCATTATAGCATAAGAGGCAAGTGTCAGTGTGTTGAGAGACACTATACTAAAATCCCTTGCCTCCTTGCAAGCCCTGAAACTGCCTTGCCAACTTCCAACCTTGATGTACTGCCACGATCTATTGATGGTATTGTAGGAATGCACATACCTATGTACATTCATGTTCATACTATGTACAAATTGCTATACGAAGTGCTAGAAGAAGTCATAAAATGGTGTCAGTTGGGTCCCCGACAATTTTGTTCCATAATCTTACCTGATCCCTCACTGCAACAAGACAGTCCTTTCACACTTCCCTAACATATTTGTTTTCCCTCTCACAACTATTCTTACTCCAAATCTTTTCATCTTCCCTCAAACCTACTATGGCATCTCTCATTCAACCTTCTTAGTTGAGGTCCTTACCTTATACTTCATTGGAAAAATGGAGGCCATTTGATGAGAGATCACGTTTTGTCTCTCATTTTCATCTCATATCTTCCAACTCTCTTGCCTCCTTCAATCCTGTCTCTCATGAAAAGGTGGTTCTCCTTGCAAATCAAATCTTTCTATATGCATCTTAGAGCTCATCCATTCATTTTTTTCTCCAGAAGATTGCCCCTTTTATCATCTCCACACTCTCTAATCTTCAGTCTCTCACCATTTACTAGCTACTTCTGCACTGCTTGCAAACATATCAATGTCACTACTATCCTTAATGAAAACAAAGCAAAAAATGAACCAACAAAAACATCAACGACACAAAACAAAAAACAAACCCTTAATTGATCCTACCATCTTAGGTACCTATATCTCTCCTCCCATTCTTGGCTAAACTACTATCCCTTGAAAAACCCATCAGCAATTAATGCTCCTAATTCCTTTTCTTTCGCTCATATCTAAACCTTGCAATCTAGCTTCTAATCTTATAATTTAACTGAAACTTCACTTCAAATGGACCTTTTTCAATCTTCATCTATCTTGATTTCTCTGCAGCTTTTGACACTGCTGATCTCTCTCTTCTCTAGGATACTTTTTTCTCTCTAGATTTTCAAGAAACTACTTCCTTCTGGTTCTTATTCTCCCAATCTGACTTTATCTCAGTCTTATTTCCTTAATCTTCATCTAGGTCAGATTCATAAATAATGGGTATCCCTCAACGGTTTGTACTATGTTCTCTTCTCTTGTCCCTCATTACTATCTCCCCTGATGTCTTCAGCTCCTAAGGGTTCAATTACTATCTCTCTGCAGATGATTCCTAGATTTATATAACCAGTCCAAGCTTTTCTCCTGATCTTCATCCTCATATTTTAACTACTGCTCAGACATCAACAATTAGATGTCTGATAAGCATCTCAAAGTCAAAGTGTTCAAAAAAAAGTCATTACCTTCCCTCTACCTCTGAAACCCTCCTCTCTTTTGAATTTTCTTAGTACCATCAAGGATAACACAGTACTTCCAGTAAGCCAAACCTAAAATATTAATTTCCTCTTTTGCTCTTCTCTTACACTCATTCCATATAACCAGTCTATTCCTAAGTCTTACAATTCCTACATTCCTAGCTTTGTCATGTATTTCACCTTCCCTCCACTCACTCAGACACCATACTGGTCACTCTCAACTCACACTTAGACCATTACAACAACTCCTGATTTGTCTCCCTGCCACTCTAGTCCACCCTCCACTCAGCTTCCAAAGTGACCCTTCTAAAGCACAGGTCTGACCATCTCACTCCCCCTATTTTTTTTAATTTACTTAGTTTTAGTTTTCAACATTCACTTCAATAAGCTTTAAATTTCCTCCACCACCACCCCTCTCCCCCAAGATAGCATGCAATCTGATATAGGCTCTACATATACATTCTTATTAAACATCTTTTCACATTAGTCATGTTATATAGAAGAATTAGAACATATGAGAGGAACCATGAGAAAGAAAAAAAGAAAGCAAAGAGTATGCTTAAATTTGCATTCAGACTCCATAATTCTTTGTCTGGATGTGGATGGCATTTTCCATCATGTGTCTTTTGGAGTTGTCCTTCCATTGCTGAGAAAAACTAAATTTATGAAAGTCAGTCATCACACAATGTCGCTGTTACTATATACAATGTTCTGGCTCTGCTCACTTCACTTAGCATTAGTTCATACAAATCTCTCCAGGTTTTCCTGAAGTCCACCTGCTTGTCCTTTCTTATAGGACAATAGTATTCCATCACATTCATATAGCACAACTTGTTCAGCCATTCCCCAATTGATGGACATCCCCTCAGTTTCCAGTTCTTGGCCACCACAAAAAGAGCTGTTACAAATATTTTTGTATTTGTGGGTCCTTTCCCCATTTTTATGATCTCTTTGGGATACAGCCCTAGAAGTGGTATTGCACATTTTTATAGCACTTTGGGCATAGTTCCAAATTGCTCTGAAGAATGTTTGGATCAGTTCACAACTCCATCAACAATGTGGTGTTCCAATTTCCTCACATCTTCTCCAGCATTTATAATTTTCCAGTCTTGTCATGTTAGCCAATCTGATAGGTGTGATGTGGTAGCTAAGAGTTGTTTTGATTTGCATTTCTCTAATCTATAGTGATTTAGAGCATTTTTATATGACTATAGATATCTATAATTTCTTCCTCTGAAAGTGGGCTGTTCATATACTTTGACAATTTATCAATAGGGGAATGACTTGTGTTCTTATAAATTTGACTCAGTCCTCCACATATTTTAGAAATGAGGCCTTTATCAGAAACACTGGTTGTAAAAATTCTTTCCTGTTTTCTGCTTTCCTCCTAATCTTGGGTACATTTGTTTTGTTTGTGCAAAAACTTTTCAACTGACTGTAATCAAAATTATCCATTTTGCATTTCATAATGTTCTTGTTTGGTCATGAATTCTTGTTTGGTCATGAATTTGTCCCTTCTCCATAAATCTTACAGGCAAAATATTCCTTGCCCTTCTAATTTGCTTATGGTATTAGCTTTTATATCAAAATTGTGTACCAATTTGGACTTTATTTTTGTATACAGTGTAAGATGTTGGTCTATACCCAATTTCTGCCTTGGTTATTTTCCCATTTTCCCAGAAGATTTTGTCAAATAGTGAGTTCTTATCCTAGAACCTGGGGTTTCTGGGTTTATCAAACAGTAGATTACTATAGTCATTGAATACTGTACCTTGTGTACCTAACCTGTTCCACTAACCCACCACTCTATTTTTTAGCCAGTACCAAGTGGTTTTGATGATTACTGCTTTATAATACAGTTTGAGATCAGGTATGACAAGACCACTTTCCCTATCATTTCTTTTCATTAGTTGCCTTGATATTCTGGACTTTTAGTTCTTCCAGATTGATTTTGTTATATTTTGTCTAATTTTATAAAATGATTTCTTGGTAGTTTGATTGGGATGGCACTGAATAAATAATTCCATTTTGGTAGAATTTTCATTTTTATTGTATTAGCTCAGTCTACCCACAAGCAACTGATGTTTTCCGAATTATTTAGATACAACTTTTTTTGTGCGAAAAGTGTTTTGTAATTGTGTTCTTATATTTCCTTGGTTTGTTTTGGCAAGTAAACTCCCAGATATTTTACAATGTCTGCAGTAACTCTAAATGGAATTTCTCTATCTATCTCTAGCTGCTGGACTTTGTTGGTAATATATAGAAATGTTGATGATTTATGTGGGTTTGTTTTATATCCGACATCTTTGCTAAAGTTGCTTATTATTTCAAGTAGTTTTTTTTTAACAGGATTCTCTAAGTACAGCAACATGTCATCTGCAAAGAGTTAGAGCTTAGTTTCTTTGTTGCTTATTCTAATTCCTTCAGTTTCATTTTTTTTTCTTATTGCTAAAGCTAACATTTCTAGTACCATACTGAATAACATTGGTGATAATGAACATCCTTGTTTCACTCCCAATTTTAATGGAAATGCTTCTAGCTTATCCCCATTATATATAATACTTGCTGATGGTTTTAAGTAGACGATATTTATCATTTTTAAGGAAGGCTCCATGTGTTCCTATGCTTTCTAGTGTTTTAATGGGAATGGATATTGTATTTTGTAAAAAGTTTTTTCTGCATCAATTGAGAGAGTCATATTGGTTTTGTTAGTTTTGTTGTTGACATGATCAATTATGCTCATAGTTTTACTAAAAGTGAACCAGCTGTGTATTCCTGTTATAAATCCTACATGATCAAAGAATATTTTCTTGTGACAAGTCACTTTTTGCTAATATATATGTGTATTTATATATATATATATATATATATATATATATATATATATATATATATATATATATATATATATATATACATGTGTAATACATAAATTTTTGCCCCTATATTCGTTAGGCAAATTGATCTCTAATTTTCTTTCTCTTTTTTGACTCTTCCCATTTTAAATATCAGTACCACATTTGTATAATAAAAAGAATTTGTATCATTAAAATAATTTGCCTATTTTCCCAAGTAGTCTATATAGTATTGGAATTGATTGTTCTTTAAATATTTGATAGAATTTGCTTGTAAATTCATCTGGCCCTGGAGATTTTTTTTTTCCTAGGGAGTTTATTGATGACTTGGTCAATTTCTTTTTCTGAGATGGAGTTATTTAAGTATTTTACTTCCTCTTCTGTTAACCTGGGCAATTTATATTTTTATAAATATTCATCCATTTCACTAAGATTATCAAGTTTATTGGCATAGAATTGAGAAATAATGGTTACTGATTAGTGTTAAATTTCCTCTTTGTCTGTGGCAAATTCACCCTTTTCATTTTTGATACTGGTAATTTGGTTTTCTTCTTTTTTAATCAAGTCAATCAAAGGTTTATCTATATTAATGTGTTTTTTTTATAAAATCTGCTTTTAGTTTTATTTATTAGTTCAATAATTTTCTTTATTTCAGTATATTAATCTCTCCTTTTGTCTTCAGTATTACTAATTTGGTACTTAATTGAGGATTTTGAATTTGTTTTCTAACTTTTTAGTTGCATACCCAATTGATCTCCTCTTATTCTATTTTATTCATGTGAGTATTCAGGGATATAAAACTTCCCCTAAGAAGCACTTTCACTGCAACCCATAAATTTTGGTATGTTGTATCATTATTGTCATTCTCTCAGATGAAGTTATTGATTGTTTCTATGATTTGTTGCTTTCCCCTTTCATTCTTTACAATTAGATTACTTAGTTTCCAATTGATTTTTTGTCTACATTTCCATGGCCCTTTATTACATGTAATTTTTATTGTGTCATGATCTGAAAAGGATGCATTTAATATTTCTGCTTTTCTACATTGGATTTTGAGGTTTTTTACACCCTAGTACATGGTCAATTTTTGTGTAGGTGACATGTACCACTGAGAAAAGGTATATTCCTTTCTATCCCCATTCAATTTTCTCCAGAGATATACCATATCTAACTTTTCCAAAATTCTATTCACCCTGTTTACTTCTTTCTTGTTTATTTTGAGGTTAGATTTATCTAGTTCATGGGGGGGGGGAGTTTGAGGTCCCCACTAGTATAGTTTTGCTGTCTGTTTCTTCCTATAACTCCCTTAAGTTCTCCAAGAATTTGGATGCTATAGCACTTGGTGCCTTTATGTTTAGTAATGATATCACTTCATTGTCTATGGTGCCTTTTGGCAGGATATAGTTTCCTTTCTTATCTCTTTTAGTTAGATCTATTTTTGCTTTGTCTGAGATTAGGATTGCTACCCCTGTTTTTTTTTTTTTACTTCAGCTGAAGCAAAATATACATATATATATGCATATATATATATATATATATATATATATATATATATGCATATATATGTATATATTGCCCCAGACTTTTACCTTTACCCTGTGTGTATTCCCGTTTCAAACATGTTTCTTGTAACCAATGTATTGTAGGATTATAGTTTTTAATTCACTCTGCTATCTGCTTCTGTTTTATCAGACAGTTCATCCAATTCACATTGATACTTGTGATTACTATCTGTCTTTCTCTCCATCCTATCTCCCACTCCCCATTTGTGCTTTTATTTCTCCTTTCTCCTGTCCTGTCATCAAAAAAGTTCTGTTTTTGGCCACCTCTTACCTCAGTCTTCCCTCCCTTCTTTCAGCCCTCTCCCTTTTCTTTCCCTTTTCCCTTACTATTTCTCCCCTCCCTTCTAACCATCCCACCCTTCTTTTTCTCCTTCCCCCTCCTATTGCCTGTAGGGCAAGTTAGATTTCTATACCTAACTGAATATGTTATCCCCTCCTTGAACCAAATCCAGTGAAAGTAAAGTTTAAACAATGCTCATCTCTCTCCCTTCTTTCCCTCTACTGTAATATATATTTTTTGTGCCTCTTCATGTGAGGTAACTTACACTTTTCTGCCTCCTCCTTTCCTCTTCTTACATTATAATCCCATTTCACCCCTTAATTAGGTTTTTTTTTATAATCACATCAGTTAATTTATACCCGCACCCTCTGTCTATGTGTATCTCTTTTAAATGTCATTAGAAAGACACAATTCTCAAGATTTACAAGTACCATTTTCCCATGTAGGAATGTAAACAATTTGCCCTTATTGAATAAGATGTTGCTTCCCCCCCCCACCCCTTTCCTGTTTACCTTTTAATGCCTCTCTTGAATATTGTATTTGAAGATCAAATTTTCTGTTGAGCTCTGGTCTTTTCATCAGGAAGGTTTGGACGTCTCCTATTTCACTGAATGTTCATCTGCTTGCCTGAAAGATTATGCCCTGTTTTACTTGGCAGTTGATGCTTGTTGTAATCCAAGCTCCTTTGCCTTTTGGAATACCATAGTACAATCCCTCTGATCTTTTAATGTAGAAGCTTTGAGGTCCTGTGTGATCCTGACTGTAGTTCCATGGTATTTGAATTCTTTCTTTCTAGCTGCTTGTATTATTTTCTCCTTGACCTGATAATTCTGGAATTTGGCTATGATATTCCTTGGAGTTTTCAATTTGGGTTCCCTTTTAGGAGGTGATCAGTGAATTCTTTCAATTACTGTTTTCCCATTTGCTTCTAAAATCTCAGGGAAGTTTTCCTTGATGATTTCTTGGAAAAGGCTGTCCAGGCTCTTTTTTCAATCGTGGCTTTCAGGTAGACCTCACATTATCTCCCCAGGATCTATTTTCCAGGTCAGATGTTTTCCAATGAGGAATTTTACATTTTCTTCTATTTTTTCCATTCTTTTGATTTTGTTTGACTGACTCTTGATGTCTCATAGAGTCATTAGCTTCCATTTGCCCAATTCTAATTTTCAAGGACTTGTTTTCTTCAGTTACCTTTTGTACGTCCTTTTCCATTTGGAAAATTCTACTTTTTAACGATTCTTTTTCTTTGGTGTACTTCCCCTCCCCATTTTATCAATTGTAATTTTAAAGGAATTGTTCAATTTTTCTTCTACCTCCATTTTGACTTTTAAAATCCTTCTTAATCTCTTCCAAGAAGGCTTTTTGGTCTTGAGATTAGTTCACATTCCTCTTTGAGGTTTCAGATGTGGGTATAGTGACAATACTGTCCCCTTCTGAATTTGTGTTTTGATCTTCCCTGTCCCCATAATAAGACTCTATCATCTTTGATATTCTATGTTGCTTCTTGCTCATTGTATTTGCCTTCTTCCTGGCTTTTATATTTGATCTCTGCTTCTGGGGCACAGGACACACTGAGCCACACTTCTTATGCTGGGGGCTAGTGGCCTAGTTGTGGGCTTTGTGTGCTGGGGCCTCAGATTCTAGTAACTGGAGGCTTAAGAGGCCATAGCTTACCTAGTTCTGAGCTGGAGCTGGTGTTGTTGGTTTGTATGTGCAGATGTCATGTGGGATTTTACTGTGTTTTCCTAAGGTTTCACTGAAGCTCATGGTTTGAGGTGTGGGGTGTGGGTGTTCTGGCTACTGGAGGTTACCTCCTTGCCAGGGTTTGCACCAGAGCATGAGTAGGCTTAGCCACTGGTGGACACCCATCTACAGCACATGTGGTGGTTTTCCACATTGGCATCTGCCAGTTCTCTTGTCTGTGCAAAGGCATGTGGGGGTCCTGGTGTTGGTGCTTGTCTGTTCCATCACCCTGGGGTTCAAGATCTCCCACTGGTTTGCTGTCATGGGGCTTGCCGCTGCTTAGATGCCTCCCATCCTGTACAGGTACCCTTCAGCCACAGCAAGAGCAACTATTCCCTTTATTAGCCCTAACCTCATGAGCTCCACTAAACCAGGATTATTCCTGGGGCAATATTTTCTGGGTTTTTCAAGGTCAGTAAGGGAGAATGAGAGTGACTTACTGCTTACCCCACCATCTAGACTCTCAGAAGTCCCTCCCTCCCCCATTCAACAAAATCTAATGATTCCCTATTACTTCTAGGATGAAATATAAATTACTGGTTGACTTTTAAAGCCCTTTGTAGCCTGGTCTCCCTTTACCTCTCTGCTCTGCTTAAACTTTTCTCACATCTCCATAATCTACAAGCCAATGAGAGTAGTCTTCTTAATATTCCTCTCACAAGACACTCCACTTCACAACTCTGTTCCTTTTCACAGGCTGTCCTCCATTCCCAGAATGCTCTCATTCCTCTTCTCCATATCCTGATTTTCCTGGATTCTTTCAAGACTCAGATCAAATTTTACCTTCTGCTTCAGGACTTTATTAGTTCCCCAAATTGCTAATGCTTTCCCTCTGACATCAGTTCTCATTTTTCCTGTTTGTATATAGTGTTTAGCATATTGTCTCCATCTTTATTTTTTTAACATTTATTTTTTTCCCAATTGCATGGAAACACATTTTAAAAATTTATTATTTTTAAAATTTTGAGTTCCAAATTTTCTCCTTCCTTCCTTCTCCTCTGCTTTCATTGAGAAAGCAAGTAATTTGATATGGGTGATGCATGAGGAGTCACACAAACATAGTTCCATATTAGTCATGTCGTGAAAGAAAACACAGACAAAAAAAATCAAGAAAATATTTTTTTTTTCAAAAGTATGCTTCAAAATGCACTCAGGCCCCAGTAGTTCATTATCTGGAGGTGGATAGCATTTTTCATCATAAGTCCTTCAGAATTATCTTACATCATTATATTGCTGAGAATAGCTAAATTACTCCCCATTGATCATCATATAGTATTGCTCTTACAGTGTACAATGTTTTCTTAATTCTACTTACTTCACTTTGCATGTTGGTGTAGATCTTTCTAGATTTTTCTGAAAGCATCCTGCTCATCATTTCTTATGGCAGAATAATATTCTATCACAATCATATGCCACCAGTTGTTCAGGCATTTCCCAACTGATGGATATCTCCTCAATTTCTAGTTCTTTGCCGACACAAAAAGGGCTGTGATCTATATTTTTCTACATATAGGTCCTTTTACTTTTTTTTTAAATTCTTTGGTATACAGACCTAGTTGTGGTATTGCTAGCTCAAAGGGTATGTATGGTTTTATAGCCCCTTGGTCAAAATTCCAACTTATTTTTCAAAATGGTTGTATCAGTTATTAACTCCACCAAAAATGCATTAGTGTGCCCATTTTTCCATGTCCTCTTGAACACTTGTCATTTTTCTTTTCTTCCACATCAGCCAATCTAATGGGCATGAGGTGGTACATCAGAATAGTTTTAATTTGCATTTTTCTAATCAAGTGATTGAGAACATTTTTTCATATGATTATAGATAACTTTGAATTCTTCATCTGAAAACTACTTGTTCATATATGTTAACCACTTGTCAATTGCAAAATACCTTGAATTCTTATAAATTTGACTCAGTTCTTTATATATTTGAGAAAGAAGACCTTTGTTGAGAAACTTGCTATTAAATCCCTCCCTTCCCCATTTTTGGCCTTTTTTCTCTTCCTGGCAACATTGGGGTTTTTTTGTACAAAACCTTTTTATTTTAATGTAATCAGAATTATCTATTTTACATCCCATAATGTTTTCTATCTCTGGTTTTTTCATAAATTCTCCCCTCATCAATAGGTTGACAGATAAACTATTCCATGCTCCCCTAATTTGCTTGGAGTGTCATCCTTTATGTCTAAATCATGCAATCCATTCTGCTATCCCTTCTGTTTTATGGGTGAGTTCATCTCATTCACATTCACCATCATGATTACCAACTTTATACTTTTCTCCATCCTACTTTCCCCCCTTTTTTATTCTTCTCTTTCTCTCCTGTCACCCTGACCCTCAAAACGGTTTTGCTTCTGAAGACCACATTTCCCAATCTGCTTTTTCTTCTGTCAGCACTACCCTTCTATTTTCTGCACTCTCCTACTTCCTTGTAAGATAAGATCAATTTCCTTACCCACCTGAATGTGTAGTTTATTCCCTCTTTGAGAAAATTCTAATGAGAACAAAGTTCAACCATTGGCTCCCACCCTTCCATTCCCCTCCAATGCAAAATCTCTTTTGTGCTTCTTCTATGTGAGATAATTTATCCATTCAATATTTCCCTTCCTTCTTCTCCCAAAGCATCCCTCTTTCTCACACTTTAATTTTATTTTTTTGGATATGATCCCATCATGATAAACTCACACCCAAGCCCTCTGACCATGTATTCTCCTTCTCTCTGCCCTAGGAATGTTAAAGTTCCCAGGAGTTACAAGCTCATCTTGCCATGTAAGAATGTAAACAGTTTAAACTTATTGAATACCTTACGATTTTTCTTTCTTGTTTACCTTTATATACTTCTCTTGATTCTTGTGTTTGAAAGTCAAATTTTCCAGTCAGCTGTGGTAAAGTGATTCTTGGTTACAATCGTAGCTCCTTTGCCCTCTGCAATATTATATTCCAAGCTCCCTGATCCTTTAATGTTCAAGCTGCTAAATCTGGTTTTGTCCTGACTGTGGCTCCATGATATTTGAATTGTTTCTTTCTGGTTGTTTGACATATTCTCCTTGACCTGGGAGCTCTGGAATTTGGTTACAAAATTCCTGGGAATTTTCATTTTGGGATCTTTGTTAGGAGGTGATTGGTGGATTCTTTCCATTTCTATTTTACTCTTTGGTTTTAGAATATCAAAGTACTTTTCCTTAACAATTTATTGAAATATGGTGACTAACCTCTTTTTTTGATCATGGATTTCAGGTAGTACAATTGTTCTTAAATTATCTCTCCTTATTCTATTTTTGAGGTCAGTTGTTTTTACAATGCGATATTTCATATTTTCTTTTTTTTCATTCTTTTGATTGTATTTTATTGTTTGTTGATATCTCATGGGGTTATTGTCTTTCCAATTTTAATTTTTTTGTGGAATTATTTTCTTCAGTGAGCTTTTGTGCTTCCCCTCCCCCACCCTAGTTGGCCAGTTCTACATTTTAAGGAGTTCTTTTTTTCAATGAATTTTTGTAAATCTTTCTCCATGTGGCCAATTTTACCTTTTGAGGAGTTATTATCTTCAGTGTATTTTTATGTCTCTTCTACAGTTTTGCCTGTTCTGTTTTAAAGGTGTCATTTTCTTTAATGTTTTTGATGCCTTTTTAAAACCAAGTTGTGACTCTTTTTTCATGATTTTCTTGCATCACTATTATATCTTTTCCCAAATTTTCTTCTACATGTCTTATTTGATTTTTAAAATCTTGTTGGAGCTCTTCCAGGAATTCTTTTTTTTTTTGTGGGGGGTTAGTCTGAGACTAATTTACATGTTTCTTTGAGGCTTTGGATGTAGCTGTTTTGACTCTGTTGTCTTCTTCTGAGTTTATGTTTTGATCTTCCCTGTCACCACAATAACTTTCTATGGTCAGGTTCCTTTTTTTTGTTTGTTTGTTTGCTCATTTCCCCAGCCTATGTCTTGACTTTTAACTTTATTAAAGTTGGCCTCTGCTCCATGATTGGAGGGGGCACTGTTCCAAGATTCAGGATTTTTGTGTTGTTTTCAGAGCTTGTTCTGTGGTTCTAGAGTTTTTTAGTTCTCCCAAGGTAGTATGATCTAAAGAGGGGTATGTTCACTATTCTCTTGGCCTGTGCTCTGGTCTTTGAGCAATCACAAGCCACCTTTTTTACTCTCAAACTTTGTCCAGAGTCCCTGCTCTTGCTAGTGCTCCTCCTGACCCTGGGATTTTGAACTTGAACTGCATTTGGATAGTGCAATAGAGTTGCCCTCCCAGTGCCAGCAAAAAGGTCCTCTATAATCTCATCTGACTAGTTGTCTGACCCCCTAACCATCTGTGGGCTGAGAGCTCTGGAATCAGCCTTTGCTGATTCAGTCACCACCAAAGACTGTTGTTGCCTTGCTTGGGTGCAACCTGAGCTGGATGATATAGTATCATGTACAGAATGGGAGCCCAATAAATGTGTTAGTTGGTCAGTGACTATAAATGATTTTTTATTTATTTGGAGCAAAACAATTGTTTTATTGATGCAAGAATATCCTCATGATAAATTTTCTTTATCAGGAAGAATGTCAATTTTTCTGCTGTCTTAGAACCTCTCTTAGGGCATCAAGAAATTAAGTGACTTGCTCAGGCTCACATAATCAGTACATGTCAAAGATGAAAGTTAAACATAGATCTTCCTTATTCTTAGGCTATCTATCAGAGACCCTCTCTATGATCTAAGTGTGTGTTTTATAAAGACAAACATGAATGCATAGGAAGACAGATACAGAGGTAGATAACATTATCTATATGTCATAGATACGAGATGTCCTTAGACTTCTTTTAGTCTTGTTCCTTCATTTAATAGATAAGGATCCTAAGACTTAGGAAAGGGAAGTCACTTGCTCCTAGCAAGTCAGTTAGCAGAGACAAGATATGAACTCACATCATAGAATTACAGAGCTATAGGGATTCTTAGAAGTCATATATTCCAATCCCTTCATTTTACATAAAGGGAATCTAAGATCCAGAGAAATTAAATAACCTACCTAAGGTCACACAGGTATTAAGTTACAGAAGCAAGATTTGAACCAGAAACTCTGAATCCAAATCTGATGTTCCTTCTTCTACCTAATATAAGACTTTCCTGTTGATGGGCTCATGGGATACAATGGGATGATGATGTATTCACCAATACCCCATCCATCTACTCCCAATTTTCAGATTATACCCTGATGATACTTAAATCCAACAAATTTTGCTTCTCCTGTCCCTCAGAATTGTTCCTGGGGGATTTGAATGACCTAGGTAGAAATAAACTAGCTCTATAAGATAACAGTCAGGGAAAAAGATTTGAGAGAAAAGAAGAGGAATCAACTTGAGCCATTAGGTAATAGTGTATCAAGAGGTCACTGATAAGAAATGGTTACTTGAAATGTATATACCTAACTGATGGTGATAGAGTTCAACCCGCTTTGAAGAATGGAGGCATCAACCTTCCCTATTCTGTTGGGAAGTGGTAACACTGAATATTAAATGAATAAATGAACCTAACATTAATGGGCAGATGTACATTAGCAAAGAAAACAACTACAAAAAAAAACAACAAAGTAACTGTATAGCTGCACAGTTAATCAAATCACTAAGAGGGAGGGAGAAAGAGAGGAGGAAGGGAAATACACACACACACACACACACACACACACACAGAGAGAGAGAGAGAGAGAGAGAGAGAGAGAGAGAGAGAGAGAGGTGATTTTGTAAGTCTCCTACTAATACTAAAATAATTGTCCCAAAGATGGAAATTCCAACTCATTTTAGGGTCATAGTGAGAAATTTTAGGTATGTACTAAGATTTACATATTTTCATAAGTACAAATAGGATAAATGTTAATAATAATTACCCTTTCACTATCTCGTAGGATCAGATAACAAAGTCTGTTTCTCACCAAAACAAATAAATTTGATTCTCATAATAATAATATAGGTCACTACATAACAATCAACTAGACCATTGCATAAAACAAATATGAAGTTGTTATGTGTATTTGAATATGTCATTTCTCAAACACTCCGATGAGTATGAATAAAGATTTGGTTCATTTTGCATTAAATATAATTTTACATAAAATAACTAGACAATTGGAAGTAGGGGGAATAATGGGTAAAGTAAGCCTCAGGCTCAGAGACCTGAGTTCAAGTCTTATCTTAGACATAGATTGGCTCTGTGCCCCTTGATCTTTAAGTGACACTATAACAAGTACCGGACATTTTGGTCATCAGGTGCTCTTTGTTTGGACTCCATGGATTTCATGATTCCTCTTGGAATCATCACCCAAAATTTCAGCATCATGGAGATTGATTCAGTCTTGATAATCAACACCTCAGAACCTTCAGTTGCCTATTCCCTGTGATTGGAGGACTAAAAGATGGAGCAATAAACTAGCAATAAACTCTTCCCGACCCCCAACTCCCACCCCTTATCCTTTCTTTGTAAAAGGCTCAGAATTTTCCAACTAATTTCATTTGTCATCAGTTGTTCTTCTTGGTTTCAACTTCAAGTGTACCCTCTGTCCTCCTCCCCTTTTACACTTCCTTTTATGTATTGTCTTCCACCTCCACACCTCTTTTATCCTAAATTTCTTGAGGAAAGTGACTTCCTTTCTCTTTCTTATTCATATCACCAGCTGTCAGCACAGTGCCAGGAACTTAGTAGTAGGGGTAGAACAAATGTCTATTGACTATGACTATTGACTACAGGACTACGTTGATGGGAGGAACAATTTCGGCAGAATCTATTTATATCAATGAAATCATAGGTTCTATATTATTGAAAATAAGACAATTATCATATGTATAGACCAGAAGTTAGGTGACTAAAAACACTTAGTTTTCTCCAACATCCAGCTAAAAGTTTCAATACAGTGGCTTTCCGAAAACTCTTGTGATTACTGTTGTTTTCTCTCCACTTCCCCTCCCACCCCAACCAAAAAAAATTAATATTTTAATCTATTTTGAAAATATTATGTGGATACATGTTGTTTCCACAGGAAAAGTTGTAAGCTCGTGAGCAGTGTCTGTTTTGATTTTGTCTCTTTATGATCAGGGCCTTTGGGCATTCTTGGAATATAATAAGTACTCAGTAAATGCTTACTGAAAGAATGATTCACCTATTACATTTTAGTCTATAGAATAAAAAGAAAATGGATATTGAGAGTAGTCTCCAATTTATTTCTCTTCCTTATTATTCCACTACTGATTCTTGAAATCCTACCTGCCCCTTAAGGCCTACCCCAAATGCAATCTCCTCCATTGAGTTTTTCCTGCCCCTGATGCACATCAGTTATAATCCACTATTCCACTAAACCTAACCCTAACCAAACCCTAACCCTCTGAGTCTAACCCTAACCCTAAGCCTCCAACTCTAACCCTCCCACCTTAAATGTGTGCCTTTGACTCTATCCACTATTCCACTAAGGTGGAAAAGTTGGCATTAGAGTTATTTGAATAGTTGGTATTTCTTTCAACTAGGAACTGCATAAGGATTAGAGTCTTACTTAATTTCTTAGTATACACATTGTGTGTGTGTGTGTGTGTGTGTGTGTGTGTGTGTGTGTGTGCTTATACACATACATACATGGAGTCTTTAGTAGTTTTCCTCATTGAAATCAAACTGGAAAATTATTCGACAAAATTAGGCTGGGTAAGAAAACAACAAAAATAATGCTGAGTATTGAAAATTATATTAAAGTCCTCCTAGTTTCTTTTTTTGTGTGCCATTTTCTCATATATTAAAAAATCAGGCTCTTATTATTTAATGCAAATATTCCCCCACTTTACAGATTCTCTCATTCTGTCTACATAATTTTTATTGCTGTATTTTTAAAAATTGTGTAGTAAAAATTGTCTGTTTTTTCTTTCATCAACTGTGTCCTTTTTGGGAGGTCAGGAATTCTCTGTTTAGTCATACTTGTGAAAATAATATCACTTCTATTTGCCTCTACCCCATTTTTTCCAGTGGCATGAACTCTTAAATTCAATTCACATATGCATTTGGAGTTTACGGATGCTGGACTAAGATAATTTCTGGCAAATTGCTCTCCAGTTTTGCTAGTGGTTTCCCAATAATTAATGTCCCAAAGGCTATTAAAACACTGGATTTTTGCTTTCATTTCCTTCTCTTTCTTTATTACTCACAGCAATCTATTTCACTAGTCTACTTTATTTTTTTATAGCACAATAGTATTCCATTACCTTCATATACCACAGCTTGTTCAGCCATTCCCCAATTGATGGGCATCCCTTTGATTTCCAATTCTTAGCTACTACAAAAAGAGCTGCTATAAATATCTTTGTACATATGGGTCCTTTTCCCACTTGTGTGATCTCTTTGACATACAACCCTAGAAGTGGTATTGCTGGGTCAAAGGGTATGAACATTTTTATATCCCTTTGGGCATGGTTCCAAATTGTTCTCCAAGATCACTGGATCAGTCCACAACTCCACCAGCAATGTAATAGTGTTCCAATTTTCCCACATCCTCTCCAGCATTTATGTTTTTCCTGTTTTGTCATTTTAGCCAATCTGATAGGAGAGATGTAGTACCTAAGAGTTGTTTTGATTTGCATTTCTCTACTCAATAGAGATTTAGAGCATTTTTTCCTATGCCTATAGATATCTTTAATTTCTTTCTCTGAAAACTGCCTGTTCATATCCTTTGACCATTTCTCAGTTGGGGAATGACTTGTATTCCTATAAATTTGGCTCAGTTCCCTGTGTATTTTAGAAATGAGGCCTTTATCAGAGACAGTAGTTGTAAAGATTTTCTCCCAATTTTCTGCTTCCCTCAATCTTTTTTTTGCAGTTGTTTTTTTTTTATTTAATATATTTACTTTTCAGCATTGATTTTCACAAGAGTTTGAATTACAAATTTTCTCCACATTTCTAACCTCCCCCCCACTCCAAGATGACATATATTCTGGTTGCCCTGTTCCCCAGTCAGCCCTCCCTTCTGTCACCCCACTTCCCTCCCATCCCCTTTTCCCTTCCTTTCTTGTAGGGCAAGATAAATTTCTACACCCCATTGCCTGTGTATCTTATTTTCTAGTTGCATGCAAAAACTTTTTTTTTTGTTTTTGAACATCTGTTTTTAAAATTTTGAGTTCCGAATTCTCTCCCCTCTTCCCTTCCCACCCACCCTCCTTAAGAAGTCAGGCAGTTCAACATAGGTCACATGTGTATCATTATGTATAACCCTTCCACAATACTCATGTTGTGAAAGACTAACTATATTTTGCTCCTTCCCAACCCATCCCCCTTTATTGAATTTTCTCCCTTGACCCTGTCCCCTTTCCAAAGTGTTTGTTTTTGATTACCTCTGCCCTCCCTTCTATCATCCCCCCTTTTTTTATCTTCTTCCTACTTTTTTCCTGTGGGGTAAGATACCCAACTGATTATGTATGGTATTCCCTCCTCAGGTCAAATCTGATCAGAGGAAGATTCACTCATTCCCCCTCACCTGCCTTCTCTTCTCATCTTGCCACTTTTATGAGAGATAATTTACCCCACTCTATCTCTCCCTATCTCCCTCTCTCAATATATTCCTCTCCCATCCCTTAATTTGATTTTATTTCTTTTAGATATCTTCCCTTCATCTTCAACTCACCCTGTGCCTGCTCTCTCTCTCTCTCTCTCTCTCTCTCTCTCTCTCTCTCTCTCTCTCTCTCTATATATATATATATATATATATATATATATATATATACACACATACATATATACATACATACACACTCACATATACAAGTATGTACATATATATATATATATATATATATATATATTTATACATATATGCATATTCCTCTCAGCTACCCTAATACTGAGGTCTCATGAATCATACACATCATCTTTCCATGTAGGAATGTAAACAGAACAGATCAACTTTAGTAAGTCCCTTCCAATTTCTTTTTCTTGTTCTTTTTCTTGATTACCTTTTCATGCTTCTCTTGATTCTTGTGTTTGAAAGTCAAATTTTCTATTCAGCTCTGGTCTTTTCATTGAAAAAGTTTGAAAGTCCTCTATGTTTCTTTCTGGCTGCTTGCAGTATTTTCTCCTTGATCTGGGAGCTCTGAAATTTGGTGACAATATTCCCAGGAGATTATTTTTTGGGATCTATTTGAGGAGGCAATCGGTGGATTCTTTCAATTTCTATTTTGCCCTGTGGCTCTAGAATATCAGGGCAGTTCTCCTTGATAATTTCTTGAAAGATGATATCTAGGCTCTTTTTTTTTATCATGGCTTTCAGGTAGTCCAATAATTTTTAAATTATCTCTCTTGGATCTATTTTCCAGGTCAGTGGTTTTTCCAATGAGATATTTCACATTATCTTCCTATCTTTTTCATTCCTTTGGTTCTGTTTTATAATATCTTGATTTCTCATCAAGTCACTAGCTTCCACTTGCTGCAATCTAATTTTTAAAGTAGTATTTTCTTCAGTGGTCTTTCGGACCTCCTTTTCCATTTGGCTAATTCTGCCTTTCAAGGCATTCTTCTCCTCATTGGCTTTTTGGAGCCCTTTTACCATTTGAGTTAGTCTGTTTTATTTTTAAATTTATTTATTTAGCATATTTAGTTTTCAGCACTGATTTTCACAACAGTTTGAATTACAAATTTTCTCCACATTTCTACCCTCCCTCCCACTTCAAGATGATCTATATTCTGGTTGCCCTGTTCCCCAGTCAGCCCTCCCTTCTGTCACCCCACTTCCCTCCCATCCCCTTTTCCCTTTCTTTCTTGTGGGGCAAGATAAATTTCTACGCCCCATTGCCTGTGTATCTTATTTTCTAGTAGCATGCAAAAACTTTTTTTGTGTGTTTGAACATCTGTTTTTAAAACTTTGAGTTCCAAATTCTCTCCCCTTTTCCCTTCCCACCCACCCTCCCTAAGAAGTCAAGCAATTCAACACAGGCCACATGTGTATCATTATGTATAACCCTTCCACAATACTCATGTTGTGAAAGACTAACTATATTTTGCTCCTTCCCAACCCATCCCCCTTTATTGAATTTTCTCCCTTGACCCTGTCCCCTTTCCAAAGTGTTTGTTTTTGAGTACCTCCACCCCCATCTGCTCTACCCTCCATCATGCCCCCGTTTTTTTTTCTTCTTCGCTCTTTTTTCCTGAGTATGTATGGTATTCTCTCCTCAGGCCAAATTTGATGAGAGCAAGATTCACTCTTTCCCCCCTCACCTGCCCTCTCTCCTCCTCCCACAGAACTGCTTCCTCTTGCCACCTTTATGCGAGATAATCCACCCCATTCTATCTCTCCCTATCTCCCTCTCTCAGTATGTTGCTCTCTCATCCCTTAATTTGATTTTATTTCTTTTAGATATCTTCCCTTCATCTTCAACTCACCCTGTGTCCCCTCTCTCTCTCTCTTTTCTCTCTCTCTCTCTCACTCTCTCTCTCTGTCTCTCTCTGTCTCTCTCCATATATATATATACACATACATATATACATACATGCACATTCACTTATATATATATATATATACATATATATATATATATATATATATATATGTATATATGTATATGCATATTCCTTTCAGCTACTATGATATTGAGGTCTCATGAATCATACACATCATCTTTCTATGTAGGAATGTAAACAAAACAGTTCAACTTTAGTAAGTTCCTTATGATTTCTCTTTCTTGTTTACCTTTTCATGCTTCTCTTGATTCTTGTATTTGAAAGTCAAATTTTCTATTCAGCTCTGGTCTTTTCATTGAGAAAGCTTGAAAGTCCTCTATGTTATTGAAAATCCATATTTTGCCTGGGAGCATGATACTCAGTTTTGCTGGGTAGGTGATTCTAGGTTTTATTCCTAGCTCCATTGACCTCTGGAATATCATATTCCAAGCCCTTTGATCTCTCAATGTAGAAGCTGCCAGATCTTGGGTTATTCTGATTATGTTTCCACAATACTCAAATTGTTTATTCCTGGCTGCTTGCAGTATTTTCTCCTTGATCTGGGAGCTCTGGAATTTGGTGACAATATTGCTAGGAGTTTTCTTTTTGGGATCTATTTGGGGAGGCAATCGGTGGATTCTTTCAATTTCTATTTTACCCTGTGGCTCTATAATATCAGGGCAGTTCTCCTTGATAATTTCTTGAAAGATGATATCTAGGCTTTTTTTTTGATCCTGGCTTTCAGGTAGTCCAATAATTTTTAAATTATCTCTCCTGGATCAATTTTCCAGGTCAGTGGTTTTTCCAATGAGATATTTCACATTGTCTTCCATTTTTTCATTGCTTTGGTTCTGTTTTATAATATCTTGATTTCTCATCAAGTCACTAGCTTCCACTTGCTCCAATCTAATTTTTAAGGTAGTATTTTCTTCAGTGGTCCATTGGACCTCCTTTTCCATTTGGCTATTTCTGCCTTTCAAGGCATTCTTTTCCTCATTGGCTTTTTGGAGCTCTTTTGCCATTTGAGTTAGTCTATTTTTTAAGGTGTTGTTTTCTTCAGTGCATTTTTCAGTATTTTTTGGATCTTCTTTAGCAAGTCATTGACTTCTTTTTCATGGTTTTCTTCCATCCTTCTCATTTCTCTTCCCAATTTTTCCTGTACTTCTCTAACTTGCTTTTCCAAATCCTTTTTGAGCTCTTCCATGGCCTGGGACTAGTTTATGTTTTTCTTGGAGGCTTTTGGTGTAGGCTCTTGCACTTTGTTGACTTCTTTAGGCTGTATGTTTTGGTCTTCTTTGTCACCAAAGAAAGAATCCAAATTCTGAAACTGAATTTGGGTGTGTTTTCACTGCCTGGCTATATTCCCAACTAACTAACTTGACCCTTGAGTTTTTCAGTGGGGTATGACTGCTTGTAGACTGAGTTAGTCTATTTTTTAAGGTGATGTTTTCTTCAGTATATTTTTCAGTATTTTTTGGGGTTTCCTTTAGCAAGTCATTGACTTCTTTTTCATCGTTTTCTCGCATCCTTCTCATTTCTCTTCCCAATTTTTCCTCTATTTCTCTAACTTGCTTTTCCAAATCCTTTTTGAGCTCTTCCATGGCCTGAGACCAACCAGTTCATGTTTTTCTTGGAGGCTTTTGTTGTAGGCTCTTTGACTTTGTTGACTTCTTCTGGCTGTATGTTTTGGTCTTCTTTGTCACCAAAGAAAATTTCCTAACTCTGAGACTGAATCTGGGTGCGTTTTCACTGCCTGGCCATATTCCCAGCCAACTAACTTGACCCTTGAGTTTTTCAGTGTGGTATGACTACTTGTAGAGTGAAGAGTTCTATGTTCCATGCTTGGGGGGATGCACCAGCTCTGCCACACCAGCACTCCTCCTTCCCCTAGAACCCCCAACCTGGACTGGACTTAGATCTTCAGCAGGCTCTTCACTCCTGCTCTGATCCGCCACTTAATTCCTCCTACCAGGTGGGCCTGGGGCCGGAAGCAACTGCAGCTCCAGTTCTGTAGCTGCCCCATCTCCGCTGTCCCCGGGGCGGTGGCTGATCTGCTACCTCTTTCTACTCCCGCAGCTTTTCCCACTAACCTTCTCTGTTTTCTTTGCTGTTTGTGGGTTGAGAAGTCTGGTAACTGCTGCAGCTCACTGATTCAGAGTGCTAGGGCACACTTCACCCAGCTGCTGGTGTGGTTGGTCCGCGCCACCCATGCTGGGCTCTCCTCTGCTCCACTGCACTCTGCTCCACTCTGCTCCCAGCTCTGTGTGGGATAGACCTCACCCAGAGGCTGTCCTGGGCTGGAGCCCTGCTTCCCTCTGCTATTTTCTGCGTTCTGTAGTTCTAGAATTGGTTCAGAGCCATTTTTTATAGGTTTTTGGAGGGGTTCACTGGGGAGGTCATGCTAGTCCCTGCTTTCCAGCTGCCATCTTGGCCAGTTCTCCCAGTTTCTAAATCAGCCAAATATTTGGGGCATAAACAGAAAATTTACTAAAATTCTCCAAACAGTTATTCAAAATGCCATATTACTTTATGATTGGACTGTATATAGCTGATCAATCCATGTTTGTATATCTTCCTAAATTCCACAGTTCAAAGAGTTGTTTAGTGTTCCACATCAATCATTAAGAAACATAACAGGGTTTGCCCCTATTTACCTAGCCTGAATTAGATTTAAAAGTTACTAGGCATAATAAATGGATGCCTATATATCTTTCCCCATGTCTCTAGGTTAAGAGAATCTTTTTTTTTTGTTGGATTAAAAATGCCATTTTTTGATGCTATTGAATATATTAAAATTGCATTTTGCTGAAAAACAAGAGAAAAAGTATGTAATTTATGTTCCTATTTCCACTCCCTTCTTTTCTTCCTTCTTTTTCTCCTTCCCATTGCATCTAACTGACTCTGAACCATTAAAGACAAAAGGATGTTTTTGTTATATCTAAAAATCTCCACTAGAGCACAATCTGCATTTGGTCCATTTTTTTGTCTCCCATTTTGGTCCTTAGTGACTTGACAATTTCTTTTGACTGTGGGACTGGAGGGCAGGGAGGATTGACCCTTGAACTATCATGGCTCTCTTTTCAATTGACTGCTTCATTTTTCATTGGTAGACAAAAATTCAGAGTCTGGAAATTCCTCTTATATTTCTAGATCAGTATGAGATCAATGATATAGATTGAGATGTTTGTCTGCTTTGTCAAAGTATATATTTCAATAACAAGATATTAGAAAACCACATCCTTTAGCTTGTAGCCAGAAGAGTTGAATGGCCCAAAAGCTTTATTCTTACAATCCAAAAGGGAAAAAAAAGAGAAATGTAAGTGATTTCACTTGATCTTGACCTTGAGTGTAATTGTTTCCTGGGATATGTGAACTTGTGAGTGCAATTTATTTTTTAGATCAAGAGAGAGGAGAAGCGCAAAAGAGTTATAGAGTAACCTCAAGAGATATATGGACTGTGCGCAGCACTGGGAAAATATGAGAGCATCAGTTGACAAGGGAAACACCAAGGTTGATGGGGATTGATTAAAATGAAGCATGTCACAGAATCAGAGCAACCAATCAAGAGGACAGGCACCACAGGCTTGCTTTCCTTTTCTTTCTAACTTCTGGAAGCAGAGGAAGGCAAAGATTCTTGCATTTTTCACTCTCATTACTGTTTCTTATGTTTTCATTGAGGCAATTTGCAAAGGAAATATTAGGTGGTGGTGGGTAGAGAGGAAGGACTGAAAAGCCTGACATCCAGAGTTTCTCCCTACTTTACTACTCACTAACTCAGCAGGTGGAAAAGAATGGTTCAGGGACCTCTGGGATGTCTCTAGGGTTTTCTCAAGGGATTCATAAAGTCAAAACTATTTTCGTAATAATACTAAGATGTTTTAATTTCTAATATGGTAAATATCAATAGATGTAACCCATGTGAACAAAAATTCTTTGAGGTCTTCAATAATTCCTAAGAGTATAAAGGAATCATGAGAACAAGAAGTTTGAGAACTACTGAATTACTTATGTGACATTGGGCAAATCACCTATTATGACTCAAAGTCAATCATTTCAATTATTTGATTTCTTTTCATTTCAACAAACAGTTAATAAATCCCTACCATGTGTAGACATAGTTTTAGGTATACAGAATTTGGGGGATTCAGAAATGGGCAAAACACAGTCACTTCCCTCACAGAGCTTACAATATAAAACAGAGATAACGTGTGTGCGAGATCCAACTCCAGCTGGTACAGACAAGGCATTTGTTAAATTTCAGCATGAGTATTTACCCTTCAGAAATTGGCAAATGCTACAAATCATGGCTTGATATAGTTTTGTTGACCATCAAGTGGTAAGAAAATGATGGAGAAAACATTAATAATGCAGATTAAACTTAAAAGTTTATCACGTGTATATTTTTTTTTCAGAGTTATTTGTTAGTTACCAGCACATTCTATTAGGAGTACTGATGGAGAGTTGTAAAACTAAGTGCCATCTGTTTTTTGAGGAGATACTGTTCTGTTGTTTCTGGCTCTTAGCAAAGATACCAGAGTAGTTTGCCATTTCCTTCTCCAGCTCTTTTTATGAGACTGAGGCAAGCAGGGTTAAGCGACTTGCCCAGAGTTGCATAGCTAGTAAGTATGTGAGGCCAGATTTAAACTCAGGAGGATGAGTGTTTCTGATTCCAAGTCCAATGCTCTATCCACTGGGTCACCCAGCTTGCCAATGTGGGTGGTAGTCTTGGAGTTGTTATTATTAAGATAGGAGAAAAAGGGTAAGGGCAAGGGAGGAGTAAAAAAATGACCTTCAATCTATAACACTTCATTACCTAGAAGAATGGTGACTCTGTTAAATTGTGAAAAAGGAGGGAGGTCAGAGGGGAAATCTGAGCAGAAAGAAGATACATTTTTCTTAAGATATTTTGAAATGGAATGGCTAGTGTGACAGAGGTGGGCGTGTCAACTGGGCAATTGGAAAGATGCACTAATAAAGAGGGAAGGCTATGCTGGAGGTGTAGCTTTGGAAGGCACATTTAAACAGAGACAATTAAAAACTATGGAAAAGTACTTGGCATGCAACGTCTTTCTACTGGATAGGATGAAATTTAACAAAAGGATAAACTAAGGCAGTTCTTTGAGCAGGATCTCATTTACTAACAGAGGCATGCTACCTGATAACAAAGAAATTCTAAGAGACAAAGTTCTGAACAAGATCATTTTTTTTTAAGTAGGCTAGCAATAACCCATTGGCCTCTCCCAATTATCAGAGTGAGGGCCAACAGGGCCTTTTAAATCTAGGTGTGTCTTCCTTCTGATTGGTTTTATAGTACATCATTTGCACTTTGCCTTCAGGTGTGAATAATTTTCTCTGATACTTAAGGAATGCTGGTTGCTATATGAGACCCAGTTGCCTCTAGCAACCTTTGCTAGAAAAACAACAACAAAAAAAATCTCAATCAGGTTCCCCCTGGTTTGGTCTCTCCCTGGTAGACCAAGTCACACCTAACTTTGATTAGAAAGGAAGGACAGGAGACTTGTTCCCTGGGGAGTGCCTAGCTCACACCAATTCTCTGTCATCAGAGTAAACAGAAGCAAGGGTCCCACATGGGAGGGGCTTAGCCCAAGCTGGTTAACAAGAAGATACCTTGGGGCTGGGAATGATCAAATTACTTGATTAGGCTGTTCAGAAACTGCCTACCCTTCAGAAATCAGGTCTGACAAAATGAGGCAAAGGACACATTACAGAGTAAATTTGTTATTAAATAATACAGCATAATATCAATTTTCCTCACTACTCTCCACCTCACTTCTTAATTCCAACTTCAAAGTTAAGCTCATCTTATATCTGCCATGAAGGCATCTTTATTTTTTTTGTTTTTATTTTTTTTTTTATTTTTAGTTTACAACACTCTCTTCTACATAATTTTGAGTTCCAGATTTTCTTCCCTCCCTCTCCCGCTCCCTCCCCAAGACGGCATGGAATCTGATATATCTTCTATGTATAACTTTGCATTGAACTTATTTACACACTAGACAAGTTGTGAAGAAGAATTATGACCAATGGAATGAATCATGAGAAAGAAGAAACAGAACCAAAAAAAAAAAAAACAAACAAATCCATAAACCAAAACAAAAGAGAGGAAAAAAAAAGGGAAAAAAAGAGCAAGCATAAAGTGTGCCTCAATCTGCATTCATACTTCATACTTCTTTCTCTGGATGTAGATAGCATTCTTCATTGTGAGTCCTTTGAAGTAGTCTTTGCACCTTGTGTTGCTGAGAAGAGCAAAGTCTATCAAGGTTAGTCCTCACAGAATTGATATATCTGTGGTTGTGTATAATGTTCTCCTGGTTCTGCTCTGCTCACTCAGCATTATATCATGTAGGTTTTTCCAGGTTGTTATGAAGTCTGTATCATCCCCATTTCCTATGGCACAATAGTATTCCATTACCTTCATATATCACAACTTGTTCAGCCATTCCCCAATTGATGGGCATCCCTTTGATTTCCAATTCTTTGCCACTGCAAAAAGAGCCACTATAAATATTTTTGTATCTATGGGTCCTTTTCCCACTTGTGTGATCTCTTTGGGATACAACCCTAGAAGTGGTATCACTGGGTCAAAGGATATGAACATTTTTATAGCCCTTTGGGCATAGTTCCAAATTGCTCTCCAAAATGGCTGAATCAGTTCACAACTCCACCAGCAATGTAACAGTGTTCCAATTTTCCCACATCCTCTCCAGCGTTTATCATTTTCCTGTTTTGTCATTTTAGCCAATCTGACAGGAGAGATGTGGTGCCTAAGAGTTGTTTTGATTTGCATTTCTCTAATCAGTAGTAATTTCAAGCATTTTTTCATATGCTTATAGATATCTTTAATTTCTTCCTCTGAAAACTGCCTCTTTATATCCTTTGACCATTTGTGAATTGGGGAATGACTTGTATTCCTATAAATTTGACTCAGTTCCCTGTATATTTTAGAAATGAGGCCTTTATCAGAGACACTGGTCATAAAGATTTTCTCACAATTTCCTCCTTTGCTCCTAATCTTTGTTGCATTGGCTTTGTTTATATAAAAACATTTCAATTTGGCATAATCACAGTTATCCATTTTGCATTTTGTAATGCTATCTATCTCTTGCTGTGTCATGAATTCTTTTCTTTTCCATAGATCTGATAGGTAAACTATTCCTTGCTCTCCCAAATCGCTTATAGTATCAGCCTTTATTCCTAAATCATGAACCCATTTTGACTTTATTTTGGTATATGGTGTAAGATATTGGTCTATGCCCAGTTTCTGCCCTACCATTTTCCAATTTTCCCAGCAGTTTTTTGTGAAATAGTGAATTCTTAGCCCAGAAGCTAAGACAACCTTAGGGATGTGGATGAATATCTTCAAAAACATTAATTGCCCAGGTTAACAGAAGAGGAAGTAAAATTTCTAAATAACAACATCTCAGAAAAGGAAATTGAGCAAGTCAGCAATGAACTACCTAAGAGAAAATCTCTGGGGCCAGATGGTTTTACAAGTGAATTCTATCAAACATTTAAAGAACAATTAATTCCTATACTTTGTAGACTATTTGGGAAAATAGGTGAAGAAGGAGTCCTATGAAATTCTTTTTATGACATAAACATGGTACTAATACCCAAATCAGGTAGAGTCAAAACAGAGAAAGAAAATTATAGACCAATTTCTCTAATGAATTTTGATGCAAAAATTTTAAATAAAATTTAAGCAAAAAGATTGCGGCAACTTATCATGAGAAGAATGCACTATGACTAGGTAGGATTTATTCCAGGAATGCAGGGCAGGTTCAATATTAGGAAAACTATTAGCATAATTGACTAAAACTAGCAGAAACCATATATTTGATCATCTCAATAGACGCAGAAAAAGCCTTTGACAAAATACAACTCCAATTCCTATTGAAAACACTAGAAAGCATAGGAATAAACGCAGCCTCCCTTAAAATTATAAATAGCATCTACCTAAAACCTCAGCAAGCATTATTTGTAATGGGGATGAGCTAGATGCATTCCCAATAAGATCAGGGGTGAAACAAGGATGTCCATTATCACCCCTATTATTCAATTTGGTACTAGAAATGTTAGCTGTAGCAATAAGAGAAGAAAAGGCAATTGAAGGAATTAGAATAGGCAAAGAAGAAATTAAATTATCACTGTTTGCAGTTGATATGATGATTTACTTAGAGAATCCTAGAGAATCAAGTAAAAAACTACTTGAAATAATAAACAACTTTAGCAAAGTTGCAGGATATAAAATAAACCCACATAAATCCTTGGCATTCCTATATATTACTAACAAAGCCCAACGGCAAGAGATAGAAAGAGAAATTCCATTCAAAGTTACTGCAGACACTATAAAATATTTGGGACTCCATCTGTCAAGACAAACTCAGGAACTATATGAACATAATTATGAAACACCTTTCGTATGAATAAAGTCAGATCTAAACAAATGGAAAAATATCAGTTGCTCATGGTTAGGCTGAACTAATATAATAAAAATGACAATTTTACCTAAATTAATCTATCTATTCAGTGTCATACCAATCTAACTACCAAAAAATTATTTTATAGATCTGGACAAAATAATAACAAAATTCATCTGGAAGAACACGTGGTCTAGAATATCTAGGGTATTAATGAAAAGAAATGCTACTGAAGGTGGCCTAGCCATACCAGATATTAAACTGTAGTATAAAAACTACCTGGTACTGGCTAAGAAACAGAGTTGTGGATCAGTGGAATAGGATAGGTACACAAGATGGAGAAGTCAACAACTATAGCAATCTACTCTTTGATAAACCCATGAAGGCATCTTTAAAGACTTCAATCCTCTTATTTCTCATCAACCTGAACTCATGGAGTACTTAACTTTCAGCAACACATGCTTTATCATTCACTTATTCTCTAGATATTTCATTTTACCTGTTTTATCTTTCAAACTAGGATGTAAGCTCCTTGATGTGAGGATAGAAATGTAGCAAAAACAACAGATATTTCACATTTATATACCCCTTACTATGTGGCAGGCAGTGTGCTAAAAACTTAATATATATTATCTCATTGGAGCCACACAAAAACTCTGAGAGGTAAGTGCTATCATTATCCTCATTTTATAGCTGAGAAAATTGAAGCAAAGATAATTTAAGTGATTTGTCCAGGGTCTCAGATCTAATAATATTTTGAAACTTGATTTGAACTCATATCTTCCTGACCCCAGGTTCAGCTCTCTAGTCACTATACCATTTTGCTGCCTCAAGGGTGCTTCCTTTATGTCTCCTGAAATAGCACTGTAGTGGAACTTAGAAGTTTCTCCATGAAATTTTGTTAATTTATCTTTTGTTGTTAAGATCATTTACAAATGGACAGATACTGAACCAATAATATTCATAGTGTGCCTATCCCCATGTCCAAAGTGAATTTAAAAGCATCCTCTAATTATGTAGGGTATTTCTCTAATAATGAGCTTTCAGAGCTCTGTCCCTAGACACTTTGGGGCTTAATTAGGGATCACTTTATTTAGAACACATGAAGAAATCAATCAACAAATGAAAAAACTTTTATGAAGTATCAGGTACAGTGCTAAACACCAGGGCTACAAAGAAAGAGAAAATGATCCCTGTCCTTTAGTAGCTCATGTTCCAAAGTGGGAAACAACATGTAAAGAACTAGTTCTACATAAGATATCATATAAACAGTATATATTGTATATATTGCTCTTTAGATATTTATCAGCTAATGAAAATAAAAAACTAGGAATTATTTGAGAGAAATCTAATGTAAGTAATTTCTATTTAGAATACTCCTTTTCTCTTTATATCAAGCTTTGTTTCAGTCTTGTGTAGCTTTTCCTGGCATCTGAATTAAACTAATACTTATTTTACTTCCCTCTTTTAATTTTTCCCACTTACATAAAGCCCTTTAAAAATCATAAAACCATTCTTCAAAGTGGCCTTTATTAGAATTGTCAACAAGCTATTAAATATACATCCATGTTTCCATATTTATAACTTAAGTTTTTTAAAAGAAAGTATCATTTTAGTTAGTTGATTATAATCTGTCCTGCCACAGATAGAACATTTTTATCAGTTAATTGTTTAAAAGGCTCCGAAATGGGAAAGCTCCTACTTCTATCTCAGGAAATGCCTTATCGCTATTCATGACATTTCAAGTGATCTGAGTTAGAGGTTTCTGTCAGTTTAGGATTGTACACACATTAGGGAATTTAGGGTCATTGTCTTAATTTGGGAGACAGTATCCATTTCGAAGACTCGTGACCCTCAAATCCTAAGATTTTTCAAGGGTATTGAGGAACATATTAAGCAGCAATTGAAGAATTCAGATAATACCTCTTTGGTACCTAAAGCCTGGGACCTTATCATATTGAAACATTTTGGGTAGAGAAGGACAGGCCCAAGCCTCTCCAGGGAACCCACATTCCTTGTCATTGGCTAGCTGAGCTATTTATCAGAACCAGGGCCACCAGTTACAGTTAAATAATCAATTAAAATTATTGATGAATAGTCTGGCATTAAACAGAGGCTCCATTAGCCAGTCATATTCCCCATAGTTATTACCAATTCAAAATGTCTGCATTTATCACTATGCCAGTGGTGATTGCTTAAAACTGCACAATTTTCCTTTTCATTTGTAGATAACAAAGCCAAATTGGCAAAGAGACATATCCACAAAATATGCCACTCCACTATCCTTTTGTTTTTACTCATTCATCTAGCTAACATTTATTATTCACTATGTATAAATATGCAACATTTAGGTACAGAGAAGAGAGATATAAACATAAGTAAACTTTGATCCCTGGCCTCAAGCAGGTTACAGTCTACAGGAAAATAGGCTTTACTATAGAAAAAATGGAGATTGGAAGATACTAGACTGAACTTTGGTTTAGAAGGAATAGTGTGATATTGTCATGCCATAAAGTTCAGAAAGTCCACGAATGGCTTTGCAACCCAAGGGAAACAGAGCATTCAGAAAATTTTGTTTTCTTTTTGTAATTAAAATTATTTATTTGTATGTATATACTTAGTAACTATAAAATAACCATCAAAAAAGTTGACATTCACATACACAAGCAAGAAGGAAAAAAATTCAATTCTGAGAAGATAGCAAGAAAAAAAAAACAGTACTGTTGTTTCTATTTTCCTTTCTGGATTAGTAGTCTTCTGTGTATTTTTCTGAATTATGGCACTATTATGTATCTGAACAATTTTGTGTCTTCAATCAAGTGAAGTCATACTGATTCCTAAATAGATTGCACCCATTCATAATTTAAGTATATTAGAGGATGCCATGTGCAAGCAAGATTAAACTTGTTTTGCTTGGCCCCAGCTATCAGAATTAGGGGCACTAGGTATAAATTTCAGAGAAGCAAACATAGGTTTAATGTGAAAGGAAAAAAATGCACTACTTCTTCACAATTATAAATATCCAAATATAAAATGGGAGAGGTAGTAAATTACTCATCATTTAAGGTCTTTAGGCTGGATAGACATTCATTGAGTACATAGTCAAGATGCATTCATTTTTCAGGTATAGGTTAAATTGACTGGCCTCTGAGTTTCCTTTCAGTTCTCAGTTGCTCCTATCAAGTATCTCATTGTACAGATAAGGAAACTGAGGCACAAAAGGTTTATGTCATTTGCTCAAGGTAATACTGGTAATAATTAACAGCCAGGATTTTAATATGTTCACTGACTCTAAAGTAGGTGCTCATGAGATACTCTAAGCAAAGGTATTTACATAACTCATTAATATGCTAATGTATTATGCTTTGCAAGTGAAAATACTTTTTCTTTGTTTTAAATTTTTATGCTTTTTTTTTTATCATAGCCTTTTTTGGATATATGCCACTCTCAACCCTACTTCTCAGCCATCTCTTCGTCATACTACCTATGCTTCTGCCAACATCTCCATCCTCCTTAATATAGTCCCTCCCAACCCCCAACATGAGACTTGGATTCTTCCCATAGGTCTCCCTCATCTAACATGTGATGCTTGGAATTTTTTTTTTTTTTTTTTTTTTTTTTTGCTTAGAACCAGGCCTCCACCCCTGGTTGCTGACATCTCTACAGGAAGCACTCTCTTTTTCAGCTTCACTTTGTTTGTTATCTTCCCCATTAGGATATAAGTGCCTTGAGGGCAGGGGCTGTCTGGCCAGTTTTTAGGTATCCAAATTACTTAGTACAATGGCCCATAGTAATGTTTGATAAATGATATACCTATCTATCTACATAACCACTTCCAATAAAACATACACACATAAGCATTGGGATTGTGTGTGTGTGTGTGTGTGTGTGTGTGTGTGTGTATGTTAAAATTGATCAGTTCAGCTATACCCTAGCTCCTATTATTGGTCTTCTTTGTTACCAAAAATAAACATTTGTGATGTTTTGTCATACAAAAGAGTCATAGAAGAAACTGACACTAGTCTATACTATAGATAAAGCCGCACTACTCTAACCAAATGAGTTGATTAGTAACAGTGATATGAAGATTATTAAAGAATGACTTCAATTTTGTTGTTAATGAATAAACCAACTATTTTTTGCTATTGTCATGGTAAATGTGGTGTTTAGCATAGCACCAGATAATATGGGGTGAGAAGATTAATATAGAGGTCAAAGAAGAAAATTGGCTTCCAATACTAAGAATTAACTTTGATTATAGCGTTAGTATCACAGGGGAAAATTAACATTTTGAGTACAAGGCCTTGTTTATAAGGTACCCACCAAAGCAGAGAGAACCCACAGACATGACAGAAAAAAAATATATCTTTATGGAGCAATCCACATTCTGAATATAAGCTATTTCCCAAAGAGATGGAGTGAAATGTCCAAAGTCACAGGTGGAGTGACAGACATTGTACTTGAACAACAGTCTTTTGCTCCCAAATAGACAGTTCTCTGCACTATACCATGGAAAGCATAGAGCTTGGTTAGACATCTTGCTGGGCCATGACTAGCCATCTTGACTTTTGTCTTGCCACTGGACTTTGATGACTCTGGAAGAGTGAGGCTGATGACTCTGTGCAACTCTTCTTCTCTTCAATAGAATTCATGCTCAAGTCAAGACGTTACCCCATGATGTTATCAGTCCTCTTCAAAAACAAACAGTCCTCAAACAAAAACAAAGGCAAACAAACAGACAAACAACAATAGCAAACAACATAGGTATTTAAAGAATACAGAAAATACTAAGTGATGTTGACCTCATAACCGTCCATGGGACAGTTTGTTTTGTTTCAGAGAAGGGGAAAGAGACTCTCTAATCTGTTAGTTGATCATCAGCCTTGGGGTCTAAGACAATGTCAACTATGTCTTTTGCTTCTCTTTGTTCAATGAAAGGGTAAAGAAACTCCAAACAGAAGGGTGGGAAGTGACTATTTATGCCTGAAATGGAATCTTATTCAAAAGATGATTCCTCACAAAAAGAAGGACAGCTAGGTATAGACCTGTGTCTATATATAGAGTGTCAAGTCTGGAGTCAGGAAGACCTAATTTCAAATCTGGCCTCAGAAATTTACTAGCTGTGTGACCCTGGGCAAGTCACTCAATCTTCTTTGCCTCAATTTTCTCATCAGTAAAATGTGCTGGAGAAGGAAATGGCAAACCACTCTAGTATCTTTGCTGAGAAAACCCCAAATGGGGTCATGAAGAGTCAGACATGACTGAAAAAAAATGGAACATGACAAGAAAGCAATAATATACTACCATTATCATCACCATGCTAGCAAATTAGAGTTGCTAATAATGTTATATCTCGATTCACTTTAGAAGTACCATATATTTCAATAGCATATTAATTTATCAAATCCTGTGCTTACAATATATGATTTATATAGCACTTCAATGATTGCAAATTGCCTTCCAGACATTTTATCGCTATGAACTGTACACCACATATATTCTTGTCCCTGTTTTGCAGATGAGGAAACTGAACTTCAATTACAATCAAATAACTTGCTCATGGTCATAAAAGTAGTAATTGTCAGAGATGACATTTTAGCCCACGTCTTTCTCACATTGGGTACAACACTATATTCATTCTGATACATTGCCTCTATTTCTCTTATTATTTTATTTATTTTCTCATACAGTCCTCTGAACTAGATGGGGCAGATATTATTAACTTGATTGACAAAATGAGAAACTGAGACCAAATAAAATTTATTGACTTGCCTGAGGACTTGCTATAACTTAGTAGGAGAAAAAGAAGCCAAGTCTCCTGATCCTATTCTGTCCTCTTGTCTCCAGATCCTGCTACCTCAAACAGGTCAGCATCTAGTTTTTCATGATACTTAATAATTTATAGTAGAAAGGAATTAAAAATTCAACAAATCATGGTATATACTTTAAATAATGGTTACAGATATTATAAGAAAAAAAAATTGATGCTGCACCATTTTTGAGGATGTGTTAATTACTAAAATTGAATTCTGAGTTCCCTGGTGCTAAGGATAGATACTTTTCAATAAGTACAAAGCCAGCTCAGTATTAAAACACTATGTGCTATGGAGACATATTGTGCATTCTACAAAAACTGGGAACCATTTTAAAAATAATTCTATGTGTTCATTGCACCAACAGCATTGCATCAATATGAATATTTTTCTTTACCTTGGATTTTAAATTGAATCAATAGACTGACTATGTGTGAATGTAAAACACTGTTTTTTTTTTTTCCATTATGCTCTTGGAAGGAGTTGACAATTTAGTGAGGCACTGGGGGTTGTCAGTATGTGAGTGGGTGTGTGACCAAGATAGGGAGTTAATGAGATAGGGGAATATGTATTTTGTTGGGGGGAGATGGAACTTCATAACATTTTTTCCCCTATGAAACATACACAAGAATAATGGAATAGATAATATCTTATGAAATGTGGCCTACAGTAAGTTACTGTTGCATGTCTTCACTCCATAGAAAAGGAATGAATTGGAGACATTCACTTATAATGAAAATTGTCTGTATTTTTCTCAATTGAAGGAGTTCATTGAGACTTCATAGAAAAGTTTCATTACATATTACACAGGAGAGAAAAAATACATTTTTTTTTTGTTCCAATACCCGCCTCTTATCAGGCGTGACAATGAGCTTCCACTGCAGTTATGTCAAACAAGACACTGCAGCAGATCCAAACAGGTGCAGCAGTTTTCTTTGCTGGTGTCCTTCAACAACAGCTGTCAACAAGTTGAGCCAAAGTATGCTTTGGTGGAAAAACCACACACCCTCCTGGACTGATCATCTACCATGTTGTTGCTTTTTGGTTTTTGAGTGCATATTAAAAAATAAGTCTTTCTAAAAGGTATTAATCAGTAGTCATGCCTAAAGATTTTTGGAGGAAAGTGAGCAGATGCAAGGTAAATATTATAAATTAAATACCCATTTTTCTGCCCTACCAAGATTTTGGAATTGTTTTTGTGTCTGGCTGTCATCTCACCCATGGTTTCAAAGTATTCTCCCAAATGTTAGCATTGCTTTTGCAAATATCTCTCATGTTTCTCCTTTTCAGCCATCCTAAGCACATCTGAATACAGGGGTAAAAGACAGTTGTTCCTTCATTAAAGTTATCCTGACAACTTTTTCCTATGACAATCTGCTATGGCAAAACTTAATGATGGGGCTGTTTCTACTAATAGTTCTTTCTTACCTAATGCCAGACCTGCCTTTAAATCAAACCTCCTTGAATTTAGAAAAATTGGTGCACACATGATTCCTGTATGACCATAGATCTTTGCCTGTCTGCTGACCTAGGTCATCAGAGAGGGAACGTTCCTAGCATGTCAACAGCGAAATTACTTTCCAGTGTAATATCCAAGATATGTCAGACCTGACACCCAGTAAGGGCAAATCCTTTTTATATCTAACCTCCTTTTACAAAGTAAACTCCTTGAAGTTAGGGTTTTTATCTTTAAATAAGTTTTATATAAGACTAAGACTAATTGGTGTTACTGATTTAATATCATTTTTTTTAACTGGGCCTGTGATTCCATTTGTTTTAAGGACCTCACAGTGAGGCAACTCCTTTCAGTAATACACATTGGTACCTACCCTGCAAAGACTTAAAGAGCTGCATGAGGCCCTGTGAAATTAAGTGACTTGCCCACAATCACACATCCAGTAGATGTCAGAGGTGGGACTTGAACACACACCTCCCTGACTGAAGCTGGCCCTCTATCCACTACACTATACTTCCTCTTATTCTTATTATTGCCAACTGTATCATGGGATATGTTATAATTCTAGCCTTGTTCCCTATGTGGATCCTTTTCTATATCATTGCCTTTTCTTTTATTTATTTTTTTTTGAAGGAGGCAATTGTTAAGTGACTTGCCCAGGGTCACACAACTAGTAAGTGCCTTAGGGCACATTTGAACTCAGGTACTCCTGGCTCCAGGGCTGGTTCTCTATCCACTGTGCCATCTAGCTGCCCCATCTTCTCACCCTTCTACTTTATTCCTGTGGTTACATCCTATCTTTATTTCTATTTCCTGACATCTAATGCTTGATTTCAAGTAGTCTTCTTGCTGTTTTTTTTCTGGTCCAGACAGACCATTTTTGATTGATATAAAATTATATCAATATTAAATATTGATGTAAAATCACCTGTACACATATTAGAAAAGGAAATGACAAACTACTCTAGTATCTTTGCCAAGAAATCCCCAAATGGCATCACAAAGAGTTAGACATGACTGAAACTACTGAACAACTGAACATACATACCCACGTAACTTCAAAAAACAGCTAATATATTCATTAGAATGGAAGTGGAGCAATATTTTATTAGATACATGTTTCAGCACTTTGGAGATCATTTGCTTACTCATTAATCACTTCTTTAAGTAGTGCAAAATATAACCCCTCTTCATTTTAGTACATAATCTTCATAGACTGCTCTGGATAAGTCATCACTTGTTTGACTAACCTTATAGAGTTGAAACATGAAGAAATTTGCTATTAGACTGTAAGCTCCTAGTAGACTATAACTCCCCCCCACAACCCCAATAATATTAGTTTACATTTGGAGATTACTTTACATTTTGCCAAGTATATTCACATCTTATTTGATCCTCACAAAGACAACTGAGATAGGCAGGGTTGTTCCATTTTATTCATGGTGAAGCTGGGTCTTAGAAAGGGTAGACTACCCATGAGCAAAAAGGTTATGAATTATTAAAGCCTGGATCCAATGCTACTCTTTACAGTTTTCCCTAGCTCATCAGCACTGATTGATGGATAAAAGCAGAAATTACATATTTTTCTCTCCAACAAAATACCTAGTAACTCCAGAGGACTAGGGAGCTCACCTCTCTCATGAAGGTACTCCTAGTTCTTAATTCATACTCATAACAAGTTCAGTCTTGGGGAAGCCTGGCTTCTAAAAGAGAGGTCAAATATTTCTCATTTTCTTTGGCTCTTTACACCCTTATCCCAGAGCCCCTATTGAAAATCACTAAAAGCTTAGGATTGGCATGTCTAGGCTCTCCTCAAAAGGTAACAGAAAGGTATTTAATGCAAACATTTTGCTAAGGTTAAGACCACTTTTGATTTCTCTTACCCTTCCCCAATAAAAAATGTTTTAAGTCACAGAGGACTTGTAAGTGGACATTAATGAAGGCTTCAAACATGGTCAAGTAATCCATAACTACTATTATTCTCTCCTGGGAGTCTGATATTTAAATCATTTAAGCTTGGATTACTTAGTCTGTTGATTTGCCATTTCATCTTCACTTCAACTCAAAGCCAGATCAGGGCTTTGTAGTTACCATCTCCAAAAAGGATATTGCTGCAAAAGCCTGCTACAGCTGCCAGGCAACTCTCATTAAAAGATTCAGAAGTTCCCTACCTCTCAAACTCATGAAACTGCTTCCAATGCTTCCAATGATCCCAGGATCATTCTCAAAACATCCATGATCATGGAAAGAAACAAAAGCAGAAGAAATATCCAGTGATATAAGGCTTGGGCTCACATGGGTGGCACATGCATCGCCTTGTACAAATACCCGCAACGGTATTCCCCTGACCCCTCCATTACACTTTTCATGGAAACAAAGAAGAGAAAATTGAAGTTATATTTCCTTCTAATAAGTATATAGTGTCCTCATCATAAAATACAAAAGTCCTTCAGCATGAAGTCAGAGCTCAAGTGACCCATCAGAAGTGGCTTAGGATATAGGTCATAGTGAGGAGGGGAAGGACTTGTCAGTTTGCCTTTGTTATAATTCTATAGAAATTGGCCTTTAGTACCTATTTGTGAATATCTAAAAATGCCAAAATTTTAGGTCTGAGGTGTATAGGGGTCAAATTCATCCCTGAAAAACAGTACAATAAAAAATTAGAAGGTGGCAAATTCAGATTAATTGTAATGATAAATGTTCCAGGAGAGTTGATGGTAAAACACACTTCCCACTTCTCATTTTTAAAAGCTAGAGAACTATCATCATCAAGTATTTAGGAGACTACTATGTGCCAGGAACTGTGCTTTGGGTTTGGCATGTTTCATATGCTGCCAGAACTGCTCATTTTGGCAACTGGTTTTGTTTAACTGCTTTTCTTTGTAACCAAAGAGAGGTTTTCATCGATTAGGGAGATAGGGAAGGAGGGAAGAGCTTATCAGGAAATTATGTTGCTGTAAATGATGAAAGGTGTTACTAGGAAAATTAAAAATAAATTAAAATAATTCTAGAAGTCATGTGCTCTTTTAGTGATGCATAACTACATGCCCAGAACCACAGGCATCAGGAAGTAACTTGTATGTCTATATTCACACCATTCTCTATGTCTAAAATACGTAGCGCCATTTCCTATCCCCATTCAAATGTCACCTGTTAAAATGCTCTGCATCCTTCAAGGCCCAGGAAAAGTGCTAACTTTTCCCTGTAGCCTTGCTGATAGTAATTTCTCCCTCTTCTGATCTTATGTGGCACTTTGTTTATACCTCTGTTATCCATTTATCACATTCTAATTCATACTATGATTATTTGTGTACCTGTCATCTTTCTTACCAGATTATACTTTCATTGATTCCAGGGACCATGTCTTCTTCACCCAAATATGCCCCTCCATATCTAATAAAAATTTTGTTTTTTAATAGGTGTTAGGTAACTGTGGAATTGAACTGAATTAGATCTATCCTATCTCCTATCTCCTAGCTTAGCCTGGCCCCTACAATATCAGGTGCATCCACTTTAGAAACCAATAATGCTATAAACGGATCAAAATGCACATGGCTATTAATCCCTAGTATGCTTATATTTTTATTCTGCCTTTACATGACCACAGCTGCCTTTTTAAAGGACAATGTATTCTCTGAGTTGGAAAGCCATGTGTAAAATGCTGGAAAGGTCTAACACAGGAGGCACACTTGAATCTATGACAATTCAGGACTTGTTTAGACAAATTAATGCTAGGAGTCAAATTGTATACAAAGCATTTTGCCCAATTTTGAGCAATATATGTAATCTATTGTTTGAAAAAGCACCTCATAATAATTTGATATGTACCATGTCAATATTGTAGAAAAGAGGTTCAGTGTATATTTTATCTGCATATTTTTAAACAAATCAGCTTATATACATGAAAACATATCTGTGTATATTACCTATACAATGCTGCCTCTTGAATAGGTCAATGTTTAAATAATAAACAATGATAATAAATATACTGAAATTGTTAGAATTTTAAAAAAGCAGTAACACATTTTATTTTTTAAGAAACCCATTAGACTCCAATTCAAATGGCATATCTATAGTTTAAAATCTGGACCAAGAACTGTTCTTTCGACATGTTTCAGAATGAGAAGAGCCTTTATTTCCATTCAGAACATGGGAACATGCCACATTTCATTGCTATCATGAAAATCAAGCAGTATCTTTGGAAAATAATGGAAATGTAAGTCATCAACCCTAAATCTGACCCAGTCTTAATTTAATTAAATCATTATAGCCCTGTCTTTTGCTAGATTCTTAGCCACAGAGCTGACCATTGCTTTGAATGTGTTAAATAACCATTTAAAAATAGTATGTACATTCAAAGATGATAAAAGGCCATTTAATGCTAAAAAGGGGAATAAATTGCTGGTCTTTTTTTTAACAAATGGCTGGGAGGGTTATAATGTATTTGATTTTTTTTTCAGAGGTAATCTTAGATGTGGAGTGAATGAAGTGAAGTCTGTTATCAATCCATAACATCTGCTGCAGTGTCAAGTGATGAAATGGGTGACTCCAGAGCCCAAGACAGCTGGGACGGCTTTCTTAATGCAGTAGGGTATTGTGCAAACAAACAGGCACTGATACGGTCTATGGTTGTCACAATTATTCAGGCTGGTGATACATCTTCCTGTATTAGGCTGCTCGAGAAGCCCTATTTCTTTTAAAAGTAAACTACTGTATAACGATCATCACCCTAGACTATATAAGTCAGCTAAGAATAAACAGAATAAAACATTGAAAACAAATAAATAAATAAAAATTAAAATTTGCCACCTGAATAATAAAACACAATACACATGAAATAGTTGAAAAAAATCCTAGCTTCAGAACATGAAGCTAAAACACAGTGGACATCTCCATTGATCTATAGAGATGAAAGCATTCTCCATTTTTCTTAAGCTGTACAATCAGGCTGCAAACGCATTTTTCAAGGTAAAAACGTACATAGATATATCAAGATGCCTAGTTCTAGTCTATGCCCTCACTGGGATGTGCATATTATCAAAATCATAGAAATTATTTTCACAGCAGATGACTACTAGTGGATTTTAAGTATGGAGAATGGGTGATCTACACCTAACAACACCACCTAACAACAGAATACAGGGCTCTCTCTAAAAGGAGTAACTGAATTGAACTACAAATTCAAGTTTGCTTGGGTCCCAGTCCTGGATTTCACCAGCCCCTGGAACAGCACAGAGCACAACTCCCACTTCAAATCTGACACAATCCCAGAGGCTCAATCCAGGCTCAGATAATAGAAATGAGATTTTACATCTGCCATTTATGAGATTCTGTAAGAACTACCATAAATCAAAACTCCATGAGTATTAGCTGCTTCCAAACCTTTGCTTTAAGCCACTTTCTAATTCTTGGCAAAAAAGATGATGGTAGTAAATGGAATAAAGATCAAAATACGTAATTCTCAGCCATGGCCCGGAATGCTCATTCTTAAAGACTGGAATGAGAAACTTAAAAAATTCACCCTAATTTGTGCAGAAGAATGAAAGGTTGTATTTTATTTTTCTTCCTCTTCTTTAAATTTTTTTAAAGTCTACTTGCTTTCTATGTTTGTGCTGGACTGGCTTTTTTTTTCCAGCCTGGATTTTCTGGTTTAGCTGTCACCTTGTCAGGTAAATCAGGGACAAGTGTTCTCAGGGCCCCAGCATGCTGGTTTCTGGGAGCCTGACTAGGCAAAATTTTCATCAACCCTTACTTATAAGATCTCATAAATGGATTTATGGGCCCTGAGGGTATAGGGTAATTGTGATCACAATAAGCACCCTCTGGCTATGTGTTCCCAGAGTGCTACAATGCCTTTCCATTCCTCCCCCTGCCCTACCCCCAGCAAAATTAACTGCCAACAAGGCAGCCAGAAATCTTTCTTTGTACAAATCTCTCTTTGGCTCCAACCAAATATCCCAATTTGGTTCCTGATAGAACAGATATATCAATGATTCCTTGATGGTCACAATTTCTCTTGGCAAAATGCTCTCAGATCCATGGACACCCATTTAAGCCTCCTCTAAAAGAAGTGTGCCCTATTGTACAGGCATAAACTAAGAGTTCTAACGTTGTTACCATTTCATGCACATGATATGACCCTAGGCAAGTTACCTGGTACTGCTTCATTTTTCTCTTTTTCCCTTTACCATGAAAAGAGGTTGATGGTATCATTCTACCCTGGGGTACTTGGGAGAAAGAACTTGTAAAATTATGGTTAAGCCTTTTGTAAATATTAGATGCTATATCGTGATCATATGAGTGGTACAGAGGTTGCATTTCTCCTTGTAACTTTTCCCCTAAGTATCATATGAGCAAAAGTATGAGGGAAGGAAGTTTTATTAAAAAGGATTAGCTCAGTAGACAAATACTGTGTAGTGTGTTTATATAAGTTTTAAATGCTTAAGGTACACCATTTGCCAAGGGATTAATTCAAGGGGTAAACAAATTACTCAATTTATTTTTAACAATTTTAAGGTTAGTCCAATTGCCCAAGACACCTGAGAGCATACATATATGCAGCCCAACAGAATGCCAAAGAAGAAGTAAAGAAACAAAAATCCAGTCTTTCCTAATTCACTCATTCAACAATATATTTCTTGGATACTTGCTTTGTGCAAGGCACTGACTACAAATATCGGTGGGTCTTCAGCAAACACATGAAGCCCAGAGAATATTTCACATATACTTAATAAAGTGATTCATTTTAAATAAAATGGATTTTAGCATATTCTTTACATCCAAGAGAGAGATTTTAGGATTGTCCTTGGGGTAAACTGCTCAAAAAACCATTGTGACTCATTTATTAAATGTGATTGTGTCCAGGTATACAGTTCTGTATAAGGAGTCATGGTACATTCCAGGACATCGGTCTTATCCTCACATAGCTTGCACCTTAGGAATAATAAAAATAGCTAACGTATACATAGGATTTTTGTTCTTGTTGTTGTGTCTTTTCAGTTCTGTCCAGCTCTTCATGACCCCATTTGGAATTTTCTTGGCAAAGATACTAGAGTGGTTTGCCATTTCCTTCTTCAGATCATTTTACATATGAGGAAAATGAGGGAAACAGGATTAAGTGACTTGTCCAGGGTCATACAACTAGTAAGTGTCTGAGGCCAGATTTGAACTCAGAAAGATGAGTCTTCTTGACTCTAGTCCTTGGAACTCTATCCACTGGGTTCCATACATAGTATTAAAGACCTGCAAATCACTTTACCCACATTCTGTCACTTAATCTTTGCAAAGGCTCTCTAAGAAAAGGAATATAGATATCCTTTCTCTCGTATTACCTACCTAAAAACAAGAGGTTGTCAGGAAAGTTCTTTGTAAATCATAAAGTTCACATTGTTTCAGCCTTAAAGGCAAAGCAGCTAGGAGGCATGGTGTTGTCCTTGAAGTCAGGAAAGAACACTTGAGTTGAAATTTTTTTTTATCAGACACTAACTGTATGATTCTAGACAAGTCACTTAATTTCCTACTACCTCAGTTTCCTTATCTTTAAAATGGGGATCAAAACAGAATCTCCCCTCCAGAGTTGTTGTTAGGATTAAATGAGATAATACTTGTGAAGTACTCTACAAACTTTAGCAATGCTATATAAATGGAACTATTGTTATTTATGATTTATAGAGAACTTTCCTCTCAAACACACATTTAGGTAGGCATGTAAACTGTTTATCATTCCTCTAAAATGTACCATGTGAAACCATATCACTCTTTTGCTTATTCAAAGACCCTCCATCATAATCTTTATCCTTATCATTAAGCATATCATCCTGCCTTCAAGTTTTCCGAGGTGTCCAAGTTGGAGAGAGAAAGAGACAGGGAGAGAGAGAGAGAGAGAGAGAGAGAGAGAGAGAGAGAGACAGAGACACAGAGACAGAGGCACAGAGAGACAGAAAGACAGACAGACAGAAAGAGAGACAGACAGAGAGAGAAAGATAGAAGAAGACAATAGAGACCAAGAAAGAGAGGAGAGAGTGAGAAAGAAAGATAAAAAAAACAGAAAGAGAAGACAGAGAGTTCAGGGGACATGACTATCTCTTCAGTTTCATTGCTCAAAACAAAAAAAAAAACATAGTGTAACTCTGAAGGTCTGCTTACTTCAAGTGCAGAGGTTAGGGTTGAAGGTAAGAAATTTCCTTTAGTTTTTAGTAAACCAAGGAAGGAGGAGGATGATGTTGAGAAGGAGCATATGGTAATATAGATAAAGGGGGAAAAGAAGCCAATGCCTGGGACTCTGGGAGGAAAACCAGAGAGACATAGGGCTAGCAAGCAATACCCTCATCTTACAGGAAAAAAAAATTTATTCTAGGCACATTTATGAATAAATAAGATCTAGAGACATGAAAGGGTTTGCCCATGGTCACATAGGTAATAGACAATAAAATAAGGTTTGGATTCCAGGTTCTTTGAAACTGAATTGAGTTCTCTTTTCATATTACATGTTGACTATAGGCAAAGAGGTATCAAGAAAAGGGGTTTATACATGTAAGAGATCACAGATCTCATTTCTTCCACTATTATCAGCAAGTCCATATTTTGTTGAGTTCTTGTCTCAGGCCATAGGAGCTACCACCACTGGTTTGCATCTAAGAGGTCCAAACTAGTTGGAATGTGGAGAAGTCAGACTCTCTGATTCCACTCCCAATTCAGCTAGAAATGTAAGGATGGTTCTCAAATTCCATTGTAGGCCACTGAATACAGCTTTCCATAGAAACAGTTACATATAATGTGACATGCTATTAGCAATAACCGAGTACCTATGTTACATTATTAGTAGGAATAATTTTTAAAAAGACTTCATATTTAGGTAAAATGTAAAGGTTTGTGATCATAGAGTTAGAGAAAGAAAGACTTTAGAAGTGATCTAGCCTGATGCCCTACAGGGTCCTATGGAAAAGGAGAGACATCCAGCAATACGAAGTAACTAAATCTTACATGAAAGGTCCTGTGTCTTCAAGTTCCATGCTATTTCTACTCATTTATGTTGCCTCAAGTATTACAAGTATGTTTTCCTTATGATAACCATGTAAAATAAGTAGTAAGATTATTATGCTCATCTCACAGGAAAGGAAATTGAAACTCAGAAATTTTTTTTTGTTTTTGTTTTTTGTTTTGTTTTGTTTTGTTTTGTTTTGTATATGGTAACAAAGCTGGTAAATTACTAAATGTCTAAGGTAAGATTCAGACAAAATGCTCCTGAATTCAATTCCAGGAATTTATACATGGGATCAGAATATCTGCAATAATAATTTATTTTTATGTCCCTGCATGAGAGGTAGCTGGCATAGAGAGCCATTCTCATAGCTCTAAGGCTATGCAGAGGGATTTTCCTCACTAGGTAGTTTCATATACCATTGAAATCACATTTCTAATATGTTTCCCAATATATTATTCTGTCAGGTTTATGTTATTTTCCAGATAGGGGAAGTGAGATTCAAAGAAATTTAGGTATTTATATGAGGGCCTAAAGGTGTTAAATATTACAGTCAGGATTCAAATCCAGGGTGCCTAACAGCAAATCCAGGCTTCTTTCTGCTACATTAATAGTGTTAAGTGAAAGAGACACATAGGAAGTACTACAGGAATTCAAAGGAAGAAGAAATCAGAGAAGACTTTATGCAAAGCATGACATTTGAGTTGAACAAAACAAGTATATTGGATTGCAATAGTTATGCTTTTAATTGGAGGAATAGAGTAAAAAAGGAAAGCTCTCCAAGTAGAGCAAATTGTATCATAAAAGGAGCAGAAGTGGGGAATCACTAGGCATGTTTAGGAAGTCATTTAAGGACCTGCAAATATCACCCCACCCATAAGGTCAGCAACATTTTTACGTGTTGAATGTTTTGTCACTTTTCTTTTGGATAGACATTTTTTGTAGCTGTTTGTATGTTGCCTCATATATTTAATGTCTACACATACCAAACACTCATTTATATCTTATGAATGAAGTACCCATGAATTTACCAAAACTCATTTTGTATTGGTGATTTTTCCAATGGTAATTGAAGCAGGTGGGAGCATTGTGATACAGCACTCATTTCAATAAGTAGATAAAGAAATATAGTGAAAGGGATTTTTTCCTGTAATTTCCAGTAGACATAATAGATAGTGACACTATAGAAAATCTTTTTCTGAAATTTTCATACCAATTCCTTTCAAAGACTAATGAGTTATATGTCATTGGTCAGTTAGGTCTGCCAGTGTGACTGATATCTTATAAAGTTTGGTGCTCTATTCACTCTTAAGGATGGAGGATGATGGTAAATGAGGAGAGAAAGATCCAATGTGGAAGGACTCAGCTTGATTGCCATAGTTTGGGCAGGGGGGTGGGAATATCATGTAGAATAGATTACACGTATATTTAAAACTTGTACACAACCATGGTTTAGATAATTTCCTCTTAAAACAGTTGGATTTTATGTTGATCCACTTTTGGATCATTGTTGCCTAAATCATGTGCAGGATTGGGACAGTTTTCCCCTCAAATGAAGAAGAACCTGAATCAAGGCTATTGACTTGGAAAAAATATTTCCTAGGGCCTAAATACACGGTACTCCTAAATTGTCAGGTAACTCAGTGATATACTTCCTGAGTCAGATTTTATCTGACAGATACAATCTATCTTTGTGAGTATAGGAATAATCAGGAGATATTCAATGCAATAAGCTGTTCCAATATGACATAACGGTTTTTTTAAGATTAAAAGAAAAATAACTAAGTTATAAGTTTTCTTCACAGAATCACAGAATCTCAAGGTTGGAAACCATTTCAAAAGTCATTAATCCAATCCATACCAGAATAGTAGACCAGTCCCTCAACATCATCAGTAACAAGTAGTTATCTGGCCTCCACTCAGTAGCTTTAATCACATATCACTCAATGTATCACTGCTCTCCACCAGCAGTCCATTCCCCAGCCCACCCATCCTTTTTTGAACAGCTCCAGTTGTTTGTAAAGTTTTTCTTTCCATGAAGCAGAAATTTCCTCTCTTCATTCTTCCAATACTGCCTTGTGGAATCAAATGGAACATATCAAATCCCTGTTCTCTACATTGCTAAAGTTAGCACTAAGAAACCTAGACATCAATGAAGAGGTTCCCATTTTCTTAAGATTACTTAAGTTTATACAAATTGCATTACTTAGGGGTCATAGTGGATAGATTTTGGAAGAGAGTTCAAATCTTGCTTTAAACACTTAGTAATTGTGTGATGATGGTAAAGTAATTCAATGTTTCTGAGCCTCTGGTAAAAAGATAATAGGTGGAGCAAAGATGGTGGAGAAAAGCCAGGAAGTTGCCTGAGCTCTCCCAAGTTTTCCTCAGGAACAATGTTAAATTAAGCCTCTAAATGGATTCTGGAGCAACATAACCTAGAAAAAGATGGAGTGAAACAATTTTCCAGATTAAGGTAACTTGGAGGGATTCAGGAGAGGTCTGTCTCTCTTGGGCAGAAGGAGAGTGCAACTCAGCACATCTCAGCATAAATGGTGTCCTGGCAAGCCAGTGGGTGGCTCTTACAAACAACACAAATCAATCACAGAGGCCCTGTGATTCTGGATCAGCAGGTCAATGGCACAGCAGGCCAGCTGTGAGGCCTTCAGGCTCAGTGGAGAAGGCAAATTGCAATCCGCAGAACCCAGGGCACAACAGATATGAATAGGCCAGGCCCAGTCAGCAAAGTAGGCAAGCTGAAAACATATAAGGCAGTGGCAAAGAAGGCCAGTGATCAGGACCCTGGCCCCTAGCAATAGAAGTTTGGAATAGTGAGACCACTGTGTCACAGGAGCAGAGTTTAAACTTAAAACCCACAAAACAGGATTAAAAACGTGGAAGAAAGAGAAAAGAGCTCTGACCATAGAAAGCTATCATAGCCACAGGTCAGATCAAAGCACAAACTCAGAAGAGGACAGCAATGTCAAAGTGACTACATGTAAAACCTCAAAAGGGGATGTGAATTGGTCTCAACCACAAAAAGCCTTTTTGGAAGAGATTAAAAATCATTTTAAAAGTTAAATAAGAGAGAGAGAAAAAATTGGGAAAATAAATGATAGGTATGCAAGAGAGAGTCAACGGCTTGAAACAGGAAGGAGAAAAATTGCCTGAATAAAACAATTTCTTTAAAAAATAAAATTGGCCAAATTGGAAAAATAAATCCAGTGAAGAAGACAACTCCTTACAAAGTATAATTGGGCAAGTGGAAGCTAATGATTCTATGAAACATCAAGAATCAGTCCAACAAATAAAAAGAATGAAAAAAAATAGAAGATGTGAAATACCTCATTGGAAAAGCAACTGATCTGGAAAATATGTCCAGGAGAGATAATTTAAGAATTGTTGAAAGCCATGATCAAAAAATAGCCTGGACAGCATCGTTCAAGAAATTATCAAGGAAAAAGAAAACCTTCCCTGATATCCTAGAACCAGAGGGTAAAATAGTAATTGAAAGAATCCACTGATCACCTCCTGAAAGAGATCCCAATTGAAAATTTAGTAACCAAATTCCAGAATTATTTGATCAAGGAGAAAACACTGCAAGCAGCCATAAAGTAATAATTCAAATATCAAGGTGCCATAGTCAAGATTACACAGGACTTGACAGCTTCTACATTCAGGGATCAAAGGGCTTAGAATATGATATTCTGGAAGTAAAAGTTCTTGGAATACAACCAAGAATCAACTACCCAGCAAAACTGAGCGTAGTCTTTTAGGGGAAAAGATGGACATTCAATGAAATTGGGCACTTTCAAACTTTCCCCATGAAAAGACCAGAGCTGAACAGAAAATTTGATCTTCAAAAACAAGCTTCCAGAGAAGCATAAAAACCTAAAACAGGAAAGAAAAAAAATAAACATATTATTCAATAAGTTTAAATGGTTTATATCACTACATGGGAAGGTGATAGTTGTAACCCAACAACTGTATCTCTATTAGGACAGTTAGAAGGGGTATACATAGGTAGAAGGTGTGGGTATAAGTTGACTTTGACGCGATGAAATAAAAAAATAAGCAGTGAAAAAAAGGATTGTACTGGGAGAAGAGGAAAGGAGGGAGGCAGAAGCAGGTAAATTGCATGACATGAAGAGGCATGAAAGAGCTATTACAGTAAAGGGAAAGAAGGGAGGGAAGGGCAAGCATTGATTGAACTTTACTCTCATCACCATTTGGCTCAGAGAAGGAAAAATATGGACATTCAGTTGGGTATAAAAATTTGTCTTACAGGGAATTAGGAGGGAAAGGGGAAAGCAAAGGGAGGGGGGTCTGTAGAAGAGAGGGCAGATAGAGGGAGGCAGTGGTCAGAATCAAAATACTGGTGAGAAAGGACAGGGTGAAAGGAGAGAGAAAAGCATAAGCAGCGGGGAAGTGAGATGGAGGGAAATACACATTTATTCATCACAACTGTGCAAGTGAATGAGATGAACTTTCCCATAAAATGGGAGCAGATAGCAGAGTGGATTCAAAATAAGAATTTTAAAGTACGTTGTTTATAGGAAACACATTTGAAGTAGAGAGATTCACACAAAGTTCAGGTAAAAGACCGGAGCAGAATATATTATGCTTCAGTTGAAGTAAAACAGGGGTAACAATAGACGATGAATTCATATCAGCACTAAACATATGTGCACCAAGTGGTATAGCATTCAAATTCTTAGAAAAGAAATTAAATGAGTTACCAAAAGAAATAGAGAACAAAACTATACTAGTAGGGGCCCTCAACATGCCCTTCTCAGTACTAGATAAATCTAACTACAAAATAGACAATGAAGAACTTGAGGTGAATAGAATTTTAGAAAAGTTAGCTATGATAGACCTCTGGAGAGAACTGAATGGGGATAGAAAGGCATATACCTTTTTGCAACAGTGTATGGCACCTACATAAAAACTGATCATATATATCGGGCATAAAGGCTCACAATCAAATGCAGAAAAGCAGAGATATTAAATGCATTATTTTCAGATTATGATGCAATAAAATTTCATATACTAATTGTCCATAGAAAGATAGGCTAAAATAATTGGAAACTAAATAATCTAATCATAAAGTATGAGTTAGTCAAACAACAAATCATAGAAACAATCAAGAATTTCATTAAGCAGAATAACAATAATGAGACAACAAACCAAAATTTATGGGATACTTCCAAATTACTACTTGGGGAAATTTTATATATCTTAATGCTTACATGAATAAGGCAGAGAATGAGAAGATCAATGAATTGGCATGTAACTAAAAAGGTAGAAAAAGAGCAAATTAAATGTCCCCAATTAAATACCAAATTAGAAATTCTGAAAACCAAAGGAGAGATTAATAAAATTGAAATAAGAAATCTATTGAACTAATAAATGAAACTAATAGCTGGTCTTATGAAAAAAAACACATTAATCTAGACAAATATTTGTTTAATTTGATTTAAAAAAGAGATAAGAAAACCAAATTATCAGTATCAAAAATGAAAACTAACTCATTGTTGATGGAGTTGTGAACTGATCCAATCATTCTGGAGAACAATTGGAACTATGTCCAAAGGGCTATAAAACTGTGCATACCCTTCAACCCAGCAATACTACTCCTAGGTCTACATCCCAAAAAGATGACAAAAATGGGCAAAGGACCCACATGTGCAAAAAAAATATTTATAGCAGCTCTTTTTATGGTGGCCAAGAATTGGAAATTGAAGAGATGCCCATTGATTGGGGAATGCCTGAACAAATTATGGTATATGAAGGCCATTGCATACTATTGTTCCATAAGAAATGATGAGCAGGCAGACTTCTGAAAAACCTGAAGACTTACATGAACTCATGCTGAGTGAAATGAACTTAACCGGAAGAACGTTTTACACAGTAATAGCAACATCGTGCAATGATTAACTTTGATAGACTTATCTCTGCTTAGTAATGCAAAAATCTAAGACAACTTCAAATGACTCATTATGGAAAATGCCATCTCTATCCAGAAAAAGACTATGGGGTCTAAATGTACATCCAAGCATACTATTTGCTTTCTCTGTCTCTGTCTCCTCTCTCTCTCTCTCTCTCTTTCTCTCTCTCTCTCTCTCATTTCTTCTTTCTTGTTGTTTCTCCCATTGATTCTAATTATTCTTTACAACATGACTAATGTGAAAATATGTTTAATATGAATGTATATGTAGAGCCTTTATCAGATTACATGCCATCTTGAGGTAGGGGTTGTTGAGGGATAGGGAGAAAGTTTTGGAAAAAAAGAAATAGAGTGGTGGATTAGTGAAATAGGCTAGGTACACAAGGCATAGTAATAAATGGTTATAGCAATCTGCTATTTGATAAAGCCAAAGACCCCAGCTTCTGGGATAAGAACTTACTATTTGAGAAACACTGCTGAGAAAACTGAAAAATAATGTGGCAGAAACTAGACATAGACCAACATCTCACAGACTATTCCAAGATAAGGTCAAAATGAGTGCATGAGTTAGACATTAAGGGATACTAAGCAAATTAGGAGAACAAGTAATAGTTTACCTGTCAGATTTATGGAAAAGAAATGAATTTATGATAAAACCAGTGATAGAGAACATTATGAAGTACAAAATTGATAATTTTGATTACATTACATTAAAAAGGTTTTGCACATACAAAGCCAATGCAGTCAAGATTAGAAGGAAAACAGAAAGTTGGGGCACAATTTTTACAGCCAGTTTTTCTGATAAATGACTCATTTCTAAAATATATAGGGAACTGAATCAAATTTATAAGAATATAAGTCATTCCCCAAATGATAAATGGTCAAAGATTATGAACAGGCAGTTTTCAGATGAAGAAATTAAAACTATCTATATTCATATGAAGAAATGCCTTATATCACTATTGATTAGAGAAATGCAAATTAAAACAACTCTGAGGTACCACCTCACACTTATCAGATTGGCTAATATGACAGAAGAGGAAAATGATAAATGTTGGAGACAATGTAGGAAAATTGAAACACTAATGTGTTGTTCATGGAGTTGTGAACAGATCCCACCATTCGGTAAAGCAATTTGGAACTATTCCTAAACATCTGTCAAACTCTGCATACCCTTTCATTCAATAATAGCACTATGAGGTCGATGTCAAAAAGAGATCATAAAACAGGGAAATGGGGCCAGCATTTTATAGTAACTCTTTTTTGTGGTGGCCAAGAATTGGAAATTGAGGGGATGCTCATCAATTGGGGAATGGCTGAACAAGTTGTGGCTCAGGAATGTAATGGGATAATATTGTGCTATAAGAAATGATGAACAACGGATTTCAGAAAATCCTGGAAAAGCTTACATGAACCAATGTTGAGTGAAGTAAGCACAACCAGGAGAATATTGTACATAAAAAACAGCAACATTGTATGATCATCAACTATGATAGATTTAACTCTTCTCAGCAATACATGGTCCAAGACAGTTCTAAAAGATGCATGATGGAAAATGCTTTCCACATCCAGAAAAAGAATTATGGAGTCTGAGTACAGATAGAAACATACTATTTTCACTTTTTTGTTGGTTTTTTTTGTTTTTTTTTCTTTCTCATGGTTTTCCCCTTTTGTTCCAATTCTTCTTTTACAACATGACTAGTGTGGAAATATCTTTATTATGATTGTACACATATAACATCAGTTTGCTTGCTGTCTTGGAGAGGCAGGGGAAGAAGGAGGGAGAAAAATTTGGAAATCAACATCTTATAAAAGCGAATTTTGATGTGTTTAATGAGAAAAATACTCCTAAGTGGGAAAAAATAAGATAATAATAGCACCTACCTCACAATGTTATTGTGAGGATCAAATACAATAATACATTTAAAACATGTTGATTGCTTTAATTGCTACACAAAGCTGCTGCCACTCCTTTCCCCCTATTATTATTACTGCTGTAATTGTCGTTATTATAATTCTGTACCTCAGAAGTAAATTAACTGACATTGAACTCTTCACATCAGAACCTTATAGGTTTTCCCAATTCCCAAGACATGTTCTTGACCTGAATCCTGGAAGGGCTTTCTGCTGTACTTTTTTCGCCCTCATCCATGACTAAATAGGCTACTATCTTTGCAAAACCAGAAATATATCTCTTGTTTAAAACGAGGTATAAATAGGGCTTCAGGGAAAACAGGGGCCAAATGAAAGTGGTGCCAGGGCACATCCTGTTTCATCCCAATAGTTGCCCTGAAAAGTTGCTTTGTGTGATCCACAGTGGTTACTCCATCCAGCTTGTTATCAGGACTACTTTTGTGAACATCATTCAGAGTTTGCTGGAGTTTTCCAAAGCCCAGGTCAACCGCCTGTGTCGAACATCCAGGTCAGGAAGATTCAAACAGCCAGCTGAGTTGCTCTCTTCCATATTTTGTTCTCCTGCCTTAAATTGAATTTGCCCCAGGAGCAAACATTGCATCAGCTATAGCCTTCTCTGTTTTGAATCCCTCTTGGGCTTGGAAAGGACTCTGTCAATTTAAAGACATAGCCAGATGGTACAAAAGATTATTCCTGTTACATATAGAAATGAGGTTTCTTTTTATTTCTTTCAATCAGGACCAGTTGCCCTTGGATTCATTACTAGTCAGTCTACAAGCCAGACATAATTATTACATCATTTAAGTCTCTGTACGTGCCCACATTGCTAAAACAGGACAGCAAACCATTGATGAAGTCTTCTGATTACAGACATTTACCTTTTGTAGATGTCAGATGGTGCTCATTGTTGGCACATCCGAAGTTCCTCAGTTCTTAGATAACTTTGTATATGCACCAGTACACACACACACACACACACACACACAGAAACAGACAGAAACACAAACTCACACTACCCACAGTGTTATTTGAAGGAACAAAAAACAATCTCTGCCCTTAAATAGTATCTACCACATCAACCTATTATGGTGCTAGAAATTCTGCCAATCGTTACTTTTGGTTAATGACCCATATCTCCTATAGCCCTTTAAGAAAAAGAAAATAGCATAGCACTGAGAAGTCTTCAGTATAAAAGGACAAAAAAAAACCTCATATTCAAACTATATTTTAGACATTCCAATGTGATTTGCAATGTGCAATTCCTATACTACAGATGGTACAAGCAGTAGTTCCCTAATTTGACAGAGGAGGAAACAGGTACATATTGATATACATGGTTACTTCTCAGTAAAAGGAAGAAAATTCATTCTCAGGCCTTACTTCAAGATCAGTCCCCCTTCCTCTATACTATAGCATAACATCTACCCGAACCTGTAACAGAATAGGGATCCTTTCTTAAATGTCACCAACAAGCATGAATGAAGTACCTATTAAGTGCTTGACATAGTGCTAAGCCCTCTACAAATACTCTTTTATTTGATCATCATATTAGGAAGCATCTAGGTGGCATAGTGATTACAGTGCTGGGCCTGGAGTCAGGAATACCTGAGTTCAAATCCAGCCTCAGACATTAACTAGCAAATCACTCAACTTCTGTTTACCTCAGTCTCTGTAAATAGAGATGACAGCACCTACTGTTGTTATGAGGTGCAAATGAATTAGTAGTAAAGCATTTACTTATCCCAATGTCTGGCACATAATAGATGCTATAGAAATGCATAATCATCTTCCTTACCCCTGAAATATGTTCCATTTATATCCCTACTTTACAAGTGAGGAAAGGAGACAGGTCACAGTTAAGTGAATTGCCCTGTATGAGTCACACAGCTAGTAAATGTTACCTGCTGACTGTGCTCTTGGGTCTTACTGACTCTAGGCCCAGGGCTTTAGTCATTGTGTCACAGCACCTAGCTGACCAATCAGCTTTTGACTGAAGACCTCCAATGATGGATGAGCCCCAAACCTTAAATGGGGTCCAATACATGTCAGGGCAGTTCAAGCTGGAGTTTTCTTTGTTTTCCTATATGTTGAGATAAAATTGGTTTCACCTCAAAAGAAAAAAAAGACAGATCAAGATTAATCTTTTGGCTAAATTGGCATCTAGGTGGTATAGTGGATAATGTTGGACTTGCAGTCAGGAACGCCCGAATATTCAAATCTACCCTCAGACATGTAGTAGTAGCTGTTTGACATTGGGGACATCATTTAATTGTTCTGTGCTTCACTTTTATCGTGTGTAAAATGGATATAATAGCACCCACCTCCCAGGCTTGTTGTTAGGACCAAGTGAGATGTGTGTGTGTATGCATATATACACACACATACACACATATACATACATGTATACATATATACACATATATAATATATATATCTATCCACATCTATCTTGTTCTTTCTTTTTTGCTATGTCTCATGTCACATCATTATGATCACCCTCCTCCGGACGTGCTCCCGTTTGTCGATGTCTTTCCTAAGATTTGGTATCCTGAGCAGAACATAATAATAGCCTGACCAGGGCAGAGAATAGTGTTACTATGCTACGCTTTCAATAATGGAGTTTATAATCACCTTGGCCTTTTAGGTTACAATGGCACATATTTTATTCATATTGAGCCGGAGATCCATTAAAGTACCCAAGTCTTCACTCCATGACCTGTTAGACATCTGTGTCTTTTCCATTTTGTATTTGAGAGGTATATTTGCTTATTTTTTTTTGATCCTACATATGACTTCATCCTGATATCTATTAAATTTTATCTTATTAAATTCACATTCTTTTGAGCTTGTCAAAAGCCTTCTTGAATACGATTCATATCATCCCACATATTAGCAATCCCTTTCACATGGATGTCTCTCACAAATCTGAAAATGAGGATTTTTTTATCTGTTTCCCTAGTACAGTGATACATAGTAATCACTCAACAAATCTCTTTCATTGAACCATCTACCTACATGAGAAGTAGTACAGTGTGGAGGAAAGACCTGGATTTTCTAAAGATCTGACTTTGAGCGAAGAAGAAGTCATAACGTTTATTAACTGAGACCTTCAACTGGTCACTAAAATTCATTGACGTTTTTATTTTTCATTTCTGTACTGATTATATTGATGTTCATGCAACTGTTGTGAGAACTGAAACCAGGCAGTGGACATAAATCATTGCACATAAATACAAACTGCTTTCATTGTCTTTCCTTTCAGTCATACCTGGCCAGTGCTTAGACACCTTCTAAAGAGCTAGAAAGCTTGTGAACTCAGGAAAAGGCTGAGCACTGCTTCAACTGGGCTTTGGATACCTTGTCTAGAGCAAGAAACATTAGGTTCCTAGGCATAAACCTAGTACCACAATGGTAACTCTTCTCAAACAGCATGCCTGTATTCAAAAGGAGCGTTACCTTAGGCAAAGAAAGGGACCATACTGGAAAGAGTAAAACTGTAGTGCTACCCAGGTTTGGAAGTCAAACAACAGATTCAGTGGCAAAAAGACTAGGGTCTAAGGCACAAGGCTTGATAATGGAGCCAACTGCATGCTTCATCTGTGGGGTATCTTCTGGAAGGGTGCCATGCCATTCCAGCTTGGGATGTAACTACTAAACAGGTATCATGTGAGTATAGTCCAGTGCCTGGAGATGCAGACCTCCTGCCTGAATGTTCTGCTACCACCTCTTCCCAAGTTCCATAGGTTGTATAAGGAATAATACATGGACGCTGTGCTCCATTATCACAGGACCTTGAATATTAAAGACTCCAACCAACCTGGTTTTAATTCTAAATTTCATTATGTTTATGATCTCATCTATGTGGTTACTCCCTCCAGTGATACAGATCCAGACCTTTTCTTCTGTTAGACCCTTAAATCTGTCAAAGGATTCACTCAAAGTACTAGAGATCTTCTTGAAAATATTTTTAGATCATAAGCAAAGGACATCTACTTTATAAGAGTTCTCTTTCCCTAAAACACTTCTCCATATTTTGTACTCATCCAGCCTAGTTCTCATTCCTTAGCCTGTGACCTATTCTGACCTTTGTGCCCATTGTTTCCATTGTTCCACTGGAACACCTCCTTAATCATTTGAAAACTTCATCTCCAATAGCTCCTTTTTGCACTCTTTCCATCTTTGTTGTTCTTATTGTTCATAGAAATCTTGCCTTTTTATGGAAAATACTATATCCTTTGTGGCTTTCTCCAATGTTGATCACCCATCATCTCATATACCCCAACATAATAGGGAACTAGAGCCCTCCCTGAGCCACAATTACTCAGCATCTTCTCCTTTTGTGTGTACTCCATCTGTCTTTGCAGATTCCTATCTTTGCCTATAGGCTTCTAGGTCACTCTTCCATCTTTCTCACAGAGTCCAGTAGCTCTTTCAAAGTCTTTATTAGCCAAATGCTACCCTTGTTCTCGGTGTCATCAGCATTCACACTGAGACCTCCTCAAAAACTGGCTTTTCAGTTCATCAAGTTTCTGACCTATCATGAGTGACAGGAGAGATGTCTCCATTAGCAAATGCTGTAGTCCAACATAATCTTCTTTGAATAAGATTGGCTCCTAATCTGTTTGGTGCTAACAGTAGAGACAGAAGTTTAGGAGGTGTAGAAGGTTCCCTATTGCATCGATGGCTTTATGCAGTGATGCCTTTTTATGGTATGCTGGCTGATTTCCTTTGTTTGGGATGTAATTTTAGTGACAAAACTGAATGCGTGCACATCATTCTGTCTGCCTACAGCCTGTGGAGACCATGTTACTCTAAACATTGACATTTCTCTGTCATGTAGATATGACTTTTAAAATTCCATAGTTTAGATCATGCAGTATACATGTCATTTTGTGTATACTGAACAAAGACATGGCATTTTGAACAAGTGTGTTTGCATAAAAAATAGAGATTATTTCCATTCCAGCCACACACTGACTGGGGCCCTCATTATTTTGCTCAAATGCTATAGGCACATGAGCCTTTCAGTTTAAGTTAAAAATGTATAAATGCAATTTTAATTATTTCCCCTCAATCTCCCTTCATCTCTGTGTCCTGAATCATTGAGATGACTTATTTGGAGATTTGAAAGAAAAAATTCCATTCTAACCTGCATCTTTCACATCTATCATTTTGAGATATCATAATCATTTTGAAATATAATTATAAACCCATTCTCATTTTTGGGGGGTGCTTTGGTACTAAGTATCTACAGAGCCACACTCATGCATTTGTTCCATTCCTCACCTCTCTTGTATTTGAAGCTTTTTGAAAATTTGAAGTCCAGAGGGAAGTAGGAGATATCGAATGACTTATGGTATGGTATGGTATGGTACTTACATACCATACTTATGGTATGGTATGACTTATGCCAAGTTAACACTCCATTGCATTCACTCCTCACTATACCACATTTTCCATTAGTATGTTTCCATCAGGATCAAGTGCCTCTTCCCAGGTCATTGCCTATCAAAGTTTCTTCCTTCATATCATGATGGCAGGTTAAGAAAATCCCTAAATACAGAGCAACAGGACCTAATTTGTTTCTTCTAAATGTTATGAGGCCCCTCCTACTTCCTCATTCCCCTTCCTTATTCCTACTCACTATTCCTCTCCAAGAAAATCAACAATTTATATAGGTAGACAGAGGTTTAGCATCATCTTAGCCTTCTGCAGATGAAATCTTAATAACCTATTTTGTTCACCACATTTAAGAAGCATCTTCAGTTGCTTAAGAAGCAACTGAAATTGTGGAAGGAAGAGGTGAACTAGGATAATTATCTCGGTAATTCCCAACAAAAATTCATTTCCCTAAAATATGCAAATAATGAGACAGTAAGGATTATCTTGTTTATTTGTTTGTTTTGCTTCAGTTTTCTTAATTCTTCAATTAAATTTTGTGTCTATGGGCAGGAATAGCTTTAATGCAGGGAAAAAATAAAATAAGGAAACATTGATTCATTTCAACCATTTTTTTCCCAGGAGGAATTTAGTTTCTGTACCTTATTGTGCCTCATACTCACATCTTCCTATCAGTTACTAATGCTTGAAGAGCCACTATGTAATTATCATATTAAAAGCACAAAGGATATAATTATAATATTTTACGTCACTGCCTTTAGGTTCATTATATCCTTATCATTCTTCAATTCTGTTTCCATGGGGCTTTCTTTAAGAAAGGGAAAAATAAAATTCCTTTAGTGATTATGTAAAAACATGTACATACATGCATACATATATCAACTGATTTGAAGATTTATAAGTATATTTACATATATCTATATGTGCATATGTTGTCTATATATAATATATACATACATATGTATGTGTGTATGTATGTATATATGTATGTGCTACAACATATAAACACTTATATAGATATAAATATCTATCATGCCAAAACTAATTGTCACCTTTAAATTCACTCTTGAATAGAGGGTAGAGATTTAAAAGTTCAAGAATCTTTAGAAAATAAATTTTATTTTCCTTGTGACTATTCTACCCTCACATTGTAAGGGACTAGTGCATAATTCACCAAAAAAATAGCCAGTTACAATTTTAAAAGCTCTGCTTCTATCAACATGCAACTCTCTTTGGGGAGAAAATATCTTAAGTTTCATTGACTTAGAAACAAACATAGACTTGTCTGTTGGTTAGCTGTCTCTGGTGTCGTTAGCAAATGAAAACTGGAAATGAAAGGGGGTAAAACAATCTGAAAACCAATAGGTAATTGCAAGGAAAAATGAGCATTAAAAACACCTCTTTCAAAGGTCTTCTAATGTGCAATATTTAAATACAAACAGTAACTAGTGTTACACCAGCTGTTCTCAGGTTTGCAAAATATATCAAAGTACAGCATATTGGAATGAGTCCTGAGTTTCCATTTACTTTATCTATCCAGACACATCAATTCTTTTTACTCCAGTCTGATAAAGTGGAACTGCAGCAGACAAATGAGCTAGTGGAGCTGACATAATGTATTTGTCACAAAGAAATGCTGGATAAAAAAGCATGACTTTGATCCTCAATGAGGCTACTATTTTACTATACCACCAATTTGATTCTGACTTGATCCTTACAGACATCATTTGCTATTCTTGGGCAAAAAAAAGTTTATTCTTATTTTGTCTCAGCCTATTAAATGACTATATCTTGTAATGGCTATTCAAGTAAAACTGGGGGACAGGAAGGGGGTGGGAGTTTTACCAGTAAAGGATGCTGGTCTGATTAAATAATCATATAGTAGATATTTGTAGGTAAATTGGTGGTTAGTTGAATTTAGTTGTATTTCTCCAACCAGAGATTTTGCTGAAGCTAGCTTGCCTTTGTTTCATCAGTTATACTTATAACTCAGAATTGATTATTTTAAATCTGAAAATGGAAAGAAATTTGTGCTGTTTGGATTTTTGGTTCTTGTTTAATTCTTCAGCTGAAATGCTATAATCAGTTCTTTCTAGCCACATATAATTTCTGTATCTGTTTTCATAAAAATGAATAATTCATAAAATAAAGGTTTGGGGTTGAGTTTAAACTGCATTAGACATTTGTTTATTTCATCTCTTGGTTCTATTATCCAAGTAAATTAATTGAACACCATTTCTTTATTCCATCAAGACAAATAAAAATACCTTAGGTAGAATCTACTGCTGGTAAACAGACACAGCAACGTATAAAACAATAGACTGCTGGTGACCTATTCCCTAAGCAGATGGGTAAACATTGCATTGGAAGAATTTATAATAGAGAAAAAGAGAGAGAGAGATTCCTGAACTGATATTTTCTTTATGAATGTTTACCTTGTACAAGAGCCATATGCATTAAAAAAAATTCCTTATGCCCTGTGGATCATTAGCCCAACAAGTGAGGAAGTGACATCTGGTGAACTATATTTGGTACTGGAAATTCAAACCAATCATTTAATCCCAGGCTTACCATAGAGCATATGTATACATGATGGGAAACAGCCAGTCTGAGGTAGAAAGCAAAAGTTCTTATGATCCATGGCACCATGTTTTAACAATTAACCCATATCCTCTAAATGGAATGTTTCATTCTTTTGTACTAAAGGAAATAATGCTGTTCTACTCTATTGGACAGATATAATTGCACTCTATCAAGCTAATTAATAGTTATTAAGATCAGTGTGTTGCTGTGCTCCCCTCCCACCACACCTTGTTTCAATTTTGTTCTATATACAGACTAATCAGCCTATAACTTATTAATTAATGGACAGAGGTGTTACATCTGTCAGCATCTTTCTCTGTCATTACATCTTGTGCCAGGGCCTACAAACTCCTGTCTAAGCTACACTCCTGACCACCTGACACACTCCATTTATCTCATGAGTTCCCCCACATACTTGGCACAGCCACTATAGCTTATGCCACCTATCCAGGGGAAGCAGAAGAGCAGCAGAGAAATAGGATTTTCAGATATTTAACTGGTCCTTGATATCTGGCACAGACATGCCCTAAGAGAGAGGAAAGCATCCCAGAAGCAGAGTTGTCTCAGATACTGCAGCATGGATTCATTCTAAAGCAATTCCGTGGTGGTATAGTACAAAGGTGCCCAGATCTCAAGGTAGCTTTGACAACACATAAGTCTTTCCAAGGAAACAGAGATGACACATGCCTTGATGATTCCCTTTTATGGATGGGTAGAGTCTCACCAGAGTATTATAATACACTTTCTAACACATTTGGAAAGATTCATCCTGGACTTTGGGCCCCAGAAACTCCTCTCCTTTCTCACCATAGATTCCCACCCAACTGTTTTCTTTCACTCTTCTTCCCTCTTTTCTCCAAACAGTTGCATATAAACAATATTCCTTTGCCTCTGCCATTCAAATGTACAATACACTTGCTTTAGGAAGCCTATATGTTTCCATAAGGTTGGAAACATTCATGGATTATCCAGTTCAAATGACCATGTCTACTCCTTGATGGCTTCTACACAGCCGCTGTGTTGGCTTTCCATTTGTGCTGCCTTTCTTGCTGTGCTAACATGCAGAAGATGATGCAACTATGTTGTACTGGCAGGGAAATTAGAAAGACAGGGGATGCTAGGCATTGGTTGTGATAGTTGCACAATTTTATTGCCCTAGAATATGTCACTACGTTCTAGAAATACTGTATTATGTTAGGCTCACTATTGTCAGAGTTGATGGTCTCTTCCATGTTCAATGTATCAAGAAGAGCTTATGCAACCAGGATTGAAATGATCTATTCAAAGTAAGAAGTCAGTAGTGCTTGGAAACCAATTTATATGACTAAAATAATGCTAATGGAAAGTAAAACAGCAAAGCAATAAAATGGAATGCTATGACATTATAATGACTAAGGTTGCCCCCCATATATATAATGTGTGTGTATGTGCATGTATGTGTATGTATATGTGTCAGCATTACATCACACACACATCACACATACACACATACATATATACATATATATAAATGTTCTTCTCTCCCTTCTTTGCAGAGGCAAGGGACCGTAGATGTGGAAAATGACATATATAATGTCAGACTTGTTTGATATATTGTTTAGATTTGATAAAATATTGTTTTCTGTTTTAAAATTCTTTGTTATAGGGAATGGTTCCCTGAGAAGAGGAGGAAAATCATAGAAAATGTGGGTGATTTAAACATAAAAAAGAATCTTGACATGCTATAACACTGGATCAAGATAAAATGAAATTTTAAAACTACATTAATGTTGAAAAAAGTCAACTTTAGAAGTTGAAGGAGGAGATGGTATGGTTAAGTAGCAACTAATCTGAAAAAGATCTAATGGTTTTAGTGGACTGCAAGCTAGATAAGACTTAACAACTAGACTCTGTTCTGATCAGATGACATTTTGGGTGCTGTGTTGTTGTTTGAATACCACATTTTATTAAGGACTTTGATAATCTAGAGAGTGTCCAGTAGAGGGCAAATGGCATGATAAATGGTGAAAGGAATAGGTGATAAAAGAAAACGAGGATATATGTTACCTATTTTCCAGTATTTGAAGGGTTGTCATGTGGAAGATGGATTAGATTTGTTTTGCTTAGCCCCAGAGGGCAAAATTAAGAGTAGGTGGCAGAAGCCACAAAGAAACAAATATACTTGAGGTACAAAAAAGAAAAAAAAAACCTTCCTAGACAATTAGATGCCCCAGAGTAGAATGAGGTGCTTGGGAAGACAGGGGTTCCCTGTCGCTTCATGACTTTAAAAAAGAATTTTGTCACCACTTGTTGGGTGTATTGTAGAAGGTATTTGACCTCTGCTTCAAACATGGTCTTCAATGCCCTCTACAAAGCTCTGCTCTTCCTATTTTTCCATTCTTCACACATCTTACTTTATCCAGTAGTACTGTACTTGCTGCTTTTCCTTGCATAAAACACTTCATCTTCCAACTCTATGCATCTTAACTGGTGTCTCACATAACTGGTATTCTTTCCCTCTTTATATAGGCCTTTCAGCTTCCCTGGCTTCCATCAAATCTCAGCTGAGGTCCACTTTCTGCAAGAAACCTTTACAGATACCCCTTAATAGTGTGCCTTATGTCAGTTAGTCAGCTCCAATCTCAGGGTTATCCTGTATATATCTCGTCTATACATTGCTGTTTTCATGAGTTCTCCATTAGATTGGAAACTTGTTTTGGAGCAAGGACTATTTTTACCTTTCTTTGCTTCCCAAGTGCTTAGCACAATGCCTCAAACATAGGTGCTTAGTAAATGCTTGTTGACTGATTGGTATGAGTTGGAATAAGAAACATGGAATTAAGCAGTACCTTGCACTCTTAATCAACTGCTCTTTCCAATTAATTGCCAAATCTTGTTAATTTTACCTATGTAAAAGCTCTCAAATCTATATGCTTCTTTCTAATTATACCAAAACAACTCTTGTTCAGGCCATTATCATCTCCTGCCTGAAGTATTGCAATAGTCTTCTGTAAATCAATGATTCATCCTTGGTGCATTTGTATAGATATATCCTCATTGGTGAATAGCATAATCATTCAATGTTTAATCCCTGGCTGATGGATGGAACTTTTGAGAACTTGGGAGAGAAAAAAAAATTGGACTTTAAGAGATGGCATATGAAGTTCCAAGATCACCTAAAGAAGAGGCCCCTAGAGAGAGAGAGGAAAAAAAGGACTCTGTAAAACAGCAGACACATAGAGAAGCTGGTTTTTCAACATATTCCTAATTTCCAGCTCGAATTATCAGACATCATCAAGAATATCTGCTTCTGTGAGATCAGGGAATTTCTTGGTCGAGATGAGATATATTTCTCTCAGTGGGAAAGCTCATTCACTTTGTGTGTTGTCTCATATATTCTAATTTGTATAACTTCTATTTTTCTATCTGCTTTCTACTTGGATAAATGGATTTATTCACTATTTGTTTTGGACTTTTGTGTAAGTGACATTTGGTTACATACAAAACTTGGTGAAGCCTTCCTTAAGAAACTTGGGGGTACTATTTCCCTCTTTAAAAAGTAGTGACCACAAAATCAGCTTGACTGTAAGAATGAGCTAATTTATCCTAGGCTATTCATATCTATGGAAACAGACATAATTCCGGATCTGGTATCTACTCTCTACAGAGTGGCCAACCTTGTGGATTCAATATCATGATCACCTATAGGCAAGGATCAATGTCTACATTATACAGAGGTAGACAGGAGCATTATTCATGCCTTATTGTGAGTCACATTTAGCCAAACTCATATAGTTATACATATAAACTATATGGGAAATGAATAAGCCTTACATTCCTAATTGGCTTCCTTGCTTATCATCTCTCCCTTCTCCAATCCCTCCTCCACATAGCTGCCAAATTCACATTCCTAAGGTGAAGATCTGACCAGATTACTCATCATCTACTCATGAAGTTTCAGTTGCTTAAGGTTACCTTATGGTCAAATTTCAAAGTTTCCTATTTGCATTTAAGGACTTTCATAGTCTGAGTCCAGTCTATGTTTCTAGGCTGATTATTCATTTATCTCCTTCCTGCAATCCAACCTACAGTCAACCTAGCCTGCTTGTTATTCCATAATGGAATTCCATCTTCTATCTTGGTTCTATTACCCCACCTGATCTGTATGCCTGGAATGTTCTCTCTCCTAATCTTTAACTTTTAAATTTCACCTCCTAAATCCTACCTCTCCTCAAAAGCTCAGCTCAAGTGTCATCTCTTGCAAAAGACCTTTTTTTGGTCATTTCAGTTCTTAACAGACACTTAAAGTCAATGGACATCCTAAAGGACATCTTAAAAAAAGTTAGTTAGACATTAATAAAAATTCAAAATTTTATGCATATTTACTTATCTATCTACTCCTTGTATACTCCAGTAGAATGTAAATGCCTTGTCAGCAGACTTTTTATTTTAATTCCCAGATCCTAGAGAAAGAGTTTTATGCCTACTAGACATTCAATAAAAATGTGTTGAATTGACTGAATGATATCTAATGCTTCTTCCAACACTTAGATTATGTTATTCTATGAGAATGTAAAATGTCTCCGAGATGTTACTGTTCAGAAAATTCTTCTGGTCCCCTGAGGAACTATTTCAAACATCCCAAAAGCAGATAGCCAGAATCTGGTATATGTCCTATTTAAAGATTCCTCTAAAAAGACAGTTTTTTTTCCTATCAGTTTTATGTCTTATGAATGAACCTGAAGAGGACCACAGACATATAGCAGCTAATACTTGGGAAACTCTGCACATATTCAAAGACTTTCATTAGTAGTATATCTAAAAGACATCATTACTTTCTGTTACCTCAGTGCTGTGTTGTCCAAATATGTGGTGATTGACACTGAATCAATAAGGCCAGCATGTCCTGAAGCAGACGGACTGATAGAGTTTACTGCCAATGGCACCTAAAACTGCCTGTCAGACTGTAGGTCTGGGAGTTCAAAGTAATATTTAGTTTTTGACTTGGCTTGTAGCAGACTATCAAATATATCATGTCTTTTTCTCATTATTTTATATCCCTTTAAAAGCAACATGAATGTTCTGTTCACTATTGATGATGTTTTGTTCATTGAAACAGCCTTAGGTAAACTAATTAGTCTCCTCAGGCTTTTGCTTCATCACGTGTAAAATGAAGGAGGTCAATCAGTTGTCTTTAGAGGTCCCAGATAGCATTAGACATTAGTGTTGATCTTGACATGAAGAAGACCTATGGAGGCTGACCATTAGATGACAAAATAATACCTAAAAAATGTCTTGTAGTTCTCCAGAATTAGGTGTATAGAATAAACTGAGGAAAATGAGCAGAATTATAGCTCAAAAGGATGTTAAATGACTATAACACAAAAACTAGCAAAAGTTAGGAATAAACACATCTGGCACACGACAGTGAGGTAAGGTATGGTCAAGAAAATTTGTTTAGAAGGTAAGGAGGCTGAACTATAAGTAGAGTGATAGGTTCTGAAACTGGAGATTGTAGTCAGTAAACATTTATTGGGATCATACTTTGTGGCTCGGAAGAGGGCCTCCAAAAATATTTGGACACCTTTGATAAGGTTCAAAAATAACGTTCAAGAAAGGGTTCCTTTGTCTAATAGTAGTCGGTATGTTTTGGTAGTGTTAAGATCTTATTTCCGATTATTCCTTGGACACTTATTAGCTGTTTGCCTCCAAGTAAGTCATTTAGGCTCCCTCAGCTTCAATTTTCTTATCTGTAAAATAAGGAAGACAATACCTGTAGCACTTGCTGTCAAGTATAAATATGTAATGTAGATAGGACATTTTGTAAATCTTAAAGCACCATAGAGATGTCAATTTGTCTCTGCCTCCACTCCCAACAAAGGCTTCAAAAGTACACTGCAATACTTTCCATTTGACTTATAATACACACAAAATACCTACATGATATGCAAACTAGAATTTTTTGGCATTAAAATTAAATGCTATTAGAATAATGTCATATTTATAAATATGTTTTGTTGCACTTTGCTTCAAGCTTTGTGCTATCTGTTTAGCACGTCACCTTCTACTCACAGTTCTATCAGACAAAAGCCAAAAATAACCATCAACTGTGTAAAGTGTGAAAGGGGTAGTTACTCTTCTCCATCATCACTCATTTAAGTAAGAGCAAATATAGCATGGTTACTTTCAAAGCAAGCAGGAAAATACATATGGATAAGAAATGGCAAGTCCTTCAAAGGTATGTGGCCTTTCCTGTCTTGGTACATGTCCACTGATCAACTATCTACACAGATGCATAAGCTGTAGGCTCAAAAAAGAGCTAGAATTAATGCACTGCCTCCTCCCACCCCTTCCTCCTTTCTCCATAGACCTACAGGAGGGAATGGCTTCTTAGGTAAATGATACATTTGAATACTTCAAGGATTTTATAGTGAAGCCTGACATCCAGTGGTCTGAAAGAATATTACATAATAGTTTGAATGGGAAGATTTCAGAATGTGATTGGTATGTTTGCTTACCAATTTTACACATATTTCTTAAATATTCTCTACTAGCATCTAGTAACACTGACAAGTATACCAATTACTTCATAAATCACCTTCATTCTATAAACTATATTTTATTCAAAAATAAGTTTAAAACTCAGTTGAAAATATCTCTCTAAATAACAATATAATATACAGGATCCTTATTATAAGGTAACCTTAGGGTCTTTGTTATGGAGCTGCCTCATAAATGAAACCTTTTTTTTTTGAGAAGGTTATTTTTGTTACCATCATAACAAATCAGATGTATCTCTTGTTGAAGACAAAACTACCTTGTGGAATTTGCCTAATAGATGAATAGTGAAATTTAACAAGGTTTGCAAGATGCAAACTGGGCTGCTCTCTCCATTACTCACTTCTCTAAGTCAAAATATGGAGGACAAATTAGTTCTGGTATTGGAAACAGGATAAGGAAGAATTAATTTATCCATTCTTTACACAGTAAATGAAGGATCTCATATTTGTAACCTAACCTTCTATGGGTCCTCCAAAGTCATAGTGGGAAGGGCTAGTAATGCTGGGGTTATATATTCAACAGAGGATAAAGACCATGTAAGACCCTGAAAAAGTAAGCAAAATCATGGCACTCTCTTCTACGGGATTGAGGGCATTAGATGTCACATATGTTCTTATGTATTTAGACCATCAAAAGGATATTGCATGTCTAAATTCACAGGACCATACATTTAGAGTTGGAAATGACCTTAGAGGCCATTATATACAATATCCTCTTTTTTAAGGTAAGGAAACTAAGGCAAAGAGAGTTTATTAATTTTCCTAATTTAACACAGCTAATAAGTGTCTGAGGAAGAATTTGAACCAAAGTCTTTCTAATTCTAGATCTCAGGCTCAATCCCCTAAATCATAGTGCTTCATAATTTTTTTTTTCTTGTCACTTCTTGCTACTGAGACACAGAAGAGCTAAATCATTAGTCTTTCTGAAGAAAGCCAAAATTGGCTTGTTGTAAATATATATATATATATATATATATATATATATATATATATATATATATATATATATATGTATTTTTGTTTGTTTTGTATTCACATGTATATAAACATTCATTTTTATAATTGTCTTTCTTTGTCTCTGTATGTATGTAAGTTTATATATGTGTGTATATATGCAGTAAAGACATACACACATATACACACACACATCCTCAAACTCAAGGATGTATTTCTCTTCATAATCACATATTTCATTATGATTCTTTCAATTTAAAACTTCCTTGGCCTTATTTCTCAATGATGCTTGTCAGGAATAATATATCATGAACATGTCATCTTCATCTCCCTTGGATTATAAGAGACTTGGAAATCTTTCCACTAGATTAAGGATTTCATCCAGCACTGAGATGATTACAAAGGAGTTTTCTTCTGGACAGGCATAATTCTATTTATAAATGGACAAGGACTTGTAATGCACAGGGCTGGGACACTGAAAAACAAGCATGTTCAGTAAGCAAGAACTTGTGGAGAACAGTGCCATCTTGTGGCATTGAAGCTGTCAGAATCACAAGCATGTTCATGAACCAATTGAGTCCTAATTTTCTTGGGAATACATTTTTTATTTAGAATTCAGAATGCACTTTTCCATAGGAAAAAAAGGTACTAGAGCCTCAAATAAGCCCATAAAATCTGGTTAACCTACAATATACACAATGCCTATACTTCATGCATCATGACTTTTAGAATTCTGCCAAGTAGATACTGCAAGAATAATTATCCCTGTTTTACAGATGAGGAAAATGAAGGTCAGAAGGATTCAAGGAACCACTGAGAGTGATACCACTTGTGCGGGAGACAAGGCTCAAGTTCTACTTCCTTAATTAAAAATCTGTTAATCAGCCTCTTTACTAGTCCTCTAACAATTATAGTATTAAAAGGATAAATTGTTTATAATAGTTATAATATGAAAATCATTAGACTGGAAGTGAGGAGACCTTGCCTCTCATTCTAGCATTGAGACTTACTACCTATCAAACCTATTAATCTCTCTCAGGCTTAGTTTCTCTGCTTCAGTTGCCTTATCTATAAAATGAGGATAATAATCACTGGGCTATTGTGAAGACCAAATGAAGTAATATTTGTAAAACCCTTAGCGCAGTTTCTGGTATGTAGTAGGTGCTTAATTTTTAATCCTTCTTTCCTTCCTTCCTTCCTCCCATCCTACCTTCCTCCTTTCTTTCCTTCCTTCCAATGAAGACAATAATATTTAGAGAGTTACTTCAACTTTTGTGAAGAAAACACTTTTTTTACCTTAAAGTGTTACATAAATGTAAGTCATTATTATTACTACAACTATTAATAAATACCATTTTAAGTTATTAGTAGCAGGATGGAAGCTAATGATCATACATAGCATGATTACCATAGGAAATTACATTCAGACTTCCATCTTGGGATGTCAGATATATCCCTCTACCTATACCTCCTTTCCAAGACCTCAAGGATCCACAAAGGAGTTTGGATTTCTTTTCTCTGCTACTACTCTCTGCTTCTAACCAATATTTCCTTCCTTCTTTGGTTCACTTGTGCCAGGAATCTGCAAATCTAGATACTGTGCATGTTCTCCTTCCTTCTACCTAACCTTCCCATTTTGGCTATTTTCTGTAAACTTCCATACCTGATGCTTGGTCTCCTTATTTATTCAGTTATGTTTCATGTGATATCAGAGATGAAAAATCAAACAGGTTCACTCGAATGAGAAATCACCTCATACCTATATAATCTGTGACTACCTTAGTGAGCCACCCTGGTAGGGCAACAACCAGAGGTATTGGGATCCAGGCATTCATCAATGATTAGAAGTGTTAAAGAGCTCCATAGAATCAGGTATGTCAAGCCCAAGGGTGGTCTTCCTAAAGGACCATCACTAATGATGACTACCTTGCTTTTCCTTCTGTGACCCAAAGACTAGTCCTCTGAGTATCCTGGTGGTCACACACACACACACACACACACACACATACACACACACACACACACAAACACATCCTTTTACAATGTCATAGAAGTCTTGCAGACTAAATTCAATATTACCCCTCTTTTCCAGCCATGTTTTTGCAGGATTATGAGGGTATTGGACAGGGAAGAATATCTGCCACTTCCCTTGAAACCCTTACATTGAATTTTTACTTCCTGTTCTGTCTGTCCTCATTTCAATGCACAATTTTCTAGCATCAAGCAGTATAGCCATTACCATATGAGACCTGTTTTTCTTTGAACTGAAGGTACCCCCAAAGCTCTAAGTATGACTTGTTTAATTAAGATAAGATGTTAGCATAGGCTTGGTTTGTAATATTTATATCTTTGATATTTTAATACTCAATTGGAATATTTTTAAAATTACTTCCCTGTAAGTAGAATTCTATTAGATTATATATTTAAAATGTTAATGTTTTGCATTGATGTACCTTTCAGACTAGTTTCAATTTTAAATGTATAGCATTCTCAGTCAAAAAAGAAAGAATGAATAATAAAAGCATTTATTAAATACTTACTTCCTGCCAGGCACTATGCTGAGCACTGAGGATTAAAAAAAGAAAAGAGAAAAAAGAGCCAAACAAAACATTCCTGGCCCTCAAAGAGTTTATATTCCATAGGAGAAGGAAACTTTTAAAAAATGGGTTTGCTGATGGGGAGGGGCATGACACTGGAGACTATAAGCAATAGCTATATGACTTGAAGATGGTTAAAAAATGTGTAGTGGGCCTGGCCTGGGTTGGATAAGAATCACCAATAAGAGCCCAGGGCCTGAAGGGAAGGAATCTGAGTTCCAAACATTGGCCAGGAAGCTCAAACAAAGAAGGATTAACTTAAGTCCTCCAGAAGAGAATCATTTATTTTTAGATTTTGAAAAGGATCTCAGAGATCATTTAGTCCAAATCTTACGTATTACAGATGTAGTGAATTCTACTCATTACTAGAAGATACTCTGATTATAAATGAACCAACTATCCCCCCCCCCCCCCCGAAACACTCTTAGGAAACCTATTGCCAACCATCCATCAACTTTGCCCCATTGTTCTTTTCTCTTTGATTAGTTGGAATTATGTGTTTTTGTTTCCTCCAATCAGATAACAGGTTATCATCCTATTAGTTACTATCATTCCATTCTGAACTTTTCTTATTGTTTACTAACAAATATTTAACAAAGTGGGGATTAATTTGTAAAATTTCTAATTGGATTAGGTGAAAGGTGGTAAAAGTGGAAAAATAACTCTCAAGGAATATAAAGATTGGACATTCCATTTATTTCTTGATTCATTCCATCCCTTTCTGGTCTTCAGTCCATCTCTCTGTTTGTTTCACTTTCTGTCCCCTTGTCTCTTTGTGTGTGTGTGTGTGTGTGTGTGTGTGTGTGTGTGTGTGTGTGTGTGTATGTGTGTGTGTGTGTGTACGTGCATGTATACAGGATGTTGGGTTTCAGGTAGCAATGACCTTGCATTTCCCTTTCAGGCTACATTCCAGCACATGTCTCTCATAGCCACGTGCTTCTGATGTAAAATGTAATTGCTGTTTCAGGGGAAGGGAGAGAGAAATCCCTTCCTTCAACCTTACTGTACTCCAAATTTTGCTTTACAGCACTCCTAAGAATGGGTTACTTCAAGTAGAATGCCTTGGGTTGGCCATTCTCCCATTTTAAAAAGACCAGTCTCTCCCATTTACCTATGTGAATAAAGAGTAAAAAACAGAAGAAAACAAAACAAAACTGAGATAATTGAAATGGCTAATTAACAGATCTTCTTTTTACTCATTGTTTTGCCAACCTAGAAGATACTGCTTGGTCCATTCTTTGTTGATATGATAACACAACTAGACATGCAGGAAGCTAAGACTTTTTTTGACTTCTGGTTTGGAAATTGTCCATTCATTTCCTCATTCTTTTCTCACCCTTTTCATGTAGAAGGAATAATTTATCTTTCATTTACAATTATCTTGAATTACTTTAGTTTTACTTTTACATAGAGTAGCAGAGACATCTGCTGGTCATTGAAGTTAATTCCCCCAACCACAAGTAAAGACAAACATGCTATGTCAAATCTTACTTTCCTTTTTAATGATTGCCACCCCCCTCCTCTTCTGGGAATAGAAAACAGGAGACAATAAATGTGACCATAGATTTTCAGAACGTGTTAGGACAACCTATCCCAGTATAACAGCAAGCACCCTAGCATACCCTGGATGGCCTGCTAGCACAGGTTCTTTAATCTGCTTTTCTAGGAAAGCAACTTTAAAGGAATCAACAATCTTCTTTAATTACATTCATTAGTTCAGGGGAAAAGTCAGCCCCCTGAATGTCAGAGAAAATACAAGCAGAGAAATTAGACCAATAGACAGGGTTCTGACTTCCTGAATCAGAGCAGTATTGCTATATACTTTACATACACAACTTGATTGAGAAAGCCTTCACATCTGAGCAGTCAGCTCAGCACCTACTCAGAATCTTGACCAGGGAATCACAAGGTCCTTCTCATAAGTGAACCTCCAAGAAAACCTCACCTCAGAGGTGAATATAGTATGTATGTGTGTGTGTATGTATATGCACATATGTATATGTATATGTGTATGTATATATACACATATATATACACATAAACTTCTGGCTAATAGAGCCAGAATGCATCACAACCGGCATGACTCAGCACCTAATAAGCTTAGTACCAACAGATGTGAAAGCCTTACTGTAAGCAAGCCTCCTCTAAGCAAGCTCCTCCATCAATGGGTTCTATGTGACTCAGATGTATTACAGTTGAGAGCTGGGGCAGACCTCAAAGCAGGTGACATAGGCCTAGTAATGGATGGGGAAGATCTTCCTATTCCATTAACATTACACTCAGGGGAATAGAAGTGCTATTTTAGCAGCAGCTTTTCTCAAACTATTTGGTCTCAGGACCCCTTTGTGCTCTTAAAAATTATGAGTCAAGATGGCAGAGTAAAGGCAGAGACTTCCGTGAGACCTCCTAAGTTATTCTCCAAAAAACTTTAAAATAATGCCTCAAAACAATTTCTGGAGTGACAGAACGAACAAAAGGATGGGGAGAAATAATTTCCTACTTGACAATGCAGAGGTCAGAGGGAAAGATCTGTCTCATTTGAGTGAGTGTGAAGGACAGTTTTGTGTAGTCCAGTCCAGAACAAGCCACACCCCAGCAAGATAACAACAGACCTTCAGGGTGATTGAATCAGTTCATTCTGCTGAATCAGTGGTACTCACTTGAATCTTACTCTCCTCAAAATTGGTTCAGACACGGAATAACATACAAAATTTGGGTTTAGAAATCTATCTTACCCTACAGGAAAGTAGGAGGGGAAAGAGATAAAAAGGAGGGGGGCTGATAGAAAGGAGGGCATATTGGGGGAGGTGGTAGTCACAAGCAAAATACTTTTGGAGATGGACACAGTGAAATGAAAGAGAGTAGAATAAATGGGGTAAAATACGATGGAAGGAAATATACAGTTAGTACTAATAAGTGTGAAAAAATTTACTGTAGTATTTCTAATTAAGGCTTCATTTCTCAAATACTTAGAGAACTGAACTAAATTTATAAAAAAATAAGAGCCATTGTCAATTGATAAGTGACCAAAAGATATAGACAGGTAGTTTTCAAAGTAATTAAACCTTTCTATATTCACATAAAAATGCTTTAAGTCACTTTTGACTAGAGAAATGCTAATTAAAACAATTCTGAGGTACAATCTCATACCTATCAGATTGGCTAATATGACAGAAAAGGAAAAGAACAAATGTTGGAAGGGATGTGAGAAAATCGAGACACTAATGTACTGTTGGGGGAGTTGTGAACTGGTTCAAATATTCTGGAGAGCAATTTGGAAATATGCCTAAAGAACTATAAAACCATAAAATACTTTACTAAGACCAAAAATACCAAAATGAGATCTCTACCCCAAAGAGATAAAAAAGAGAAAGAGTCTATATGTATACAAGTATTTATATTAGCTTTTATAAGTGGTGCAAAGAATTGGAAATTGAGGGGATTTCCATCAATTGGGGAATGTTTGACCAAGTTGTGGCATATGATTGTGATGGAAAACAATTGGGCTATAAGAAATGATAAGCATGATGCTTTCAAAAAAACCACACCTAATAATAGTTACAGTAACTCATGCGAAATGAAGTGAGCAGAATCAGAAGAGTATACACAGTAAAAGCAATATTGTGTGAGCATCAATGGGAATGATGCTTACCCATACAATATTCTATGACATTTCTAAGGACTTATAATGAAAAATGCTATCCATCTGCAGAGAAAGAATTAATAGAGTCTGAATGTTTGTCAAAGTGTGCTTTTTTTTGTTCTTTTTTTAAATAATTTTTTCTTGTCTTTTATTTTGGGAGGGGGGGTTCTGTGTTTACTTTCACAGCATGACTAAAATGGAAATATATTTTGCTCAACTAATCATGCATAAGCTAAGTTAAATTGGTCACCTTCTCAAAGAAGAGGGATACTATTGGGAGGGAGGGAGGGATTTTGAAACTCAAAGTTTTAAGAAACGAATGCAAAAATTATTTTTACATGAAATTGGGGAAAATAAAATGTTAAATAATTTTTTTAAAAAATCAACAACAGAATTGGTTAAATGGAAAAAGAGGTATAAAAAGTAACTTAAGAGAAAAATGCATTAAAAACAGACTTTGACAAACAGAAAAAAAAGATATATAAATCTACTATAGGTGGAGCCTATATGGTAGAGTAAAGGTGGGGACTCATCTGAGCTCTCCCCAAAACCCCTTCAAATACCTTTAAAAACATGAGTCCCAAAAAATCCTGAAGAAAATTACACCTTAAAAAATAGACTAGGTCAAATGGTGGAAGACATGCAAAAAGCCAATGAGGAGAAGAAGCCTTAAAAAGCAGAGTTGACCAAATGGAAAAGGAGGTCCAAAAGCTCATTGAAGAAAATAATTCCTTAAAAATCAGAATAGAGCAAGTGGAAGCTTATGACATTATGAAAAATCAAGAAACAATGAAACAAAACCAAAAGAATAAAAAAATATAGAAGAGAATGTGAAATATTTCCTTAGAAAAACAACAGACCTGGAAAATAGATCTAGGAGAGATAATAAGATTATTGGAATACTTGAAAGCCATGATCAAAAAAGAGCCTAGACATCTATCATGAAATTATCAAGGAAAATTGCCCTGATATGCTAGAACCTGGGGTTAAAAGAGAAATCGAAAGAATCCATAAATCACCTCCTGAGAGAGATCCCAAAAAGAAAACTGCCAAGAATATTATAGCCAAATTCAAGACTTCCCAGGTCAAGGAGAAAATGTTGCAAGTAGTCAGAAAAAAACAATTCAAGTATGGTCTTGCCACAGTTGAGATAACATAAGATTTAGCAACTTCTATGTTATAGGATCAGAGAGTTTGGAATATGATATTCTGGAGTTAAAGGAGCTAGTATTACAACCAAGAGTCACCTATCCAGCAAAACTGAGTATAGTCTTTCAGAGGAAAAATGGGCATTAAGGAGATAGAGGACTTTCAACATTCTTGACAAAAAGACCAGAACTGAATAGGAAATTTGACTTTCAAATATGAGACTTAAGAGCAGCATAAAAAGGAAAATAGAAAAGAGTAATCATAAGGAACTTATTAAGAGAGGACAAAAAAGCTTTTATAGTGGAGGGGAAGAGAGGGAAGGGGAGGGGGTGTGAGTGAGCCTTACTCTCATCAGAATTGGTACAGTGAGGGAATAACTTACACACTCAATTGAATATAGAAATTTATCTTACCCTACAGGAAAGTAGGAAGGGAAGGCTATAAGAGAAGGGGGATGGTAGAAGGGAAGGCAGATTTGAAGAGAGGGCAGTCAGAAGCAAGACACTTTTAAGGAGGGACAGGGTGAAATGAGAGGGAAAATAGAATAAATGGGGGGAGGGATAGGATGGAGGGAAATAGCAATAGTAACTGTAAAAAAATTGAAGCAAGTTTCTTTGATAAAGGCCTCATTTCACAACTGAATCAAACTTATAAGACAAAAAAGGAAAATGATGCTGTTGAGGAGTATAGGAGAATTGGCACAGTAAAACACCATTGATAGAGTTGTAAACTAATTTAAGCATTCTAGAAAATAATTTGGAACTATGCCCAAAGGTCTATAAAACCATGCATACTTATTTGAATCACAAATAACACCACTAGGATTATATCCCAAAGAGATTTTTTTTAAAAAAAGGAGAGAGAAAGGGCTTATATATACAAACATATTTGTAGCAGGTTTTTTTGGTGGTGGCAAAGAATTGGAAATCAGAGGATGCCATCAACTGGGATATGGCTGAACAAGTAGTGGTATATGATTGTGATGGAATACTATGGCACTCCAAGGAATGATGAGTGATATGCTTTCAGAAAGACCTGGAAAGACTTAAATTAGCTGATGCAAAGTGAAGTGAGCAGAACTAGGAAAAGTACGTACACAGTAACTGTAATATTACATGATAATCATCTGTGAAGGATAGCTATTCTTATCAACACAATGATCCAAAACAATTCTGGATTTGGAATGGAAAATGATACATACATTCAGAGAAAGAACTGATAAATTCTGCATGCAGATCAAAAGCCCACAAAAAGTAATTATTTTTCTTTTTATTGATGTTATTCTCTGTTTTCTTGACTTAATATGAAAATATGTTTGTATGACTACATATTAACAACCTATATCAAATTGCTTGCTTTTTCAATGGGGTGGGAAAGGTCTGTGGGAGGGGAGAAATTGGAACTCAAAATTAAAAAAAAATATTGTTTTTACACCTAAGTGAATAAAACAAAATATTTTAAAAAGGAAGAGTTTGAGGAATTGCAAAAAATGTTTTTATGTGGGTTCTGTTGATCTTTACCATATCAGCAATTAAGATGTCTTCTTTTTGTTAAAAATAGTTTTGCTTCAGATCCCCTGAGAACTTTGAGAACTGCTGTGGATTAATTTAGCAATTATGATCTGAATTCTGATGGAAACTTCAAGTCTTATATAGTTGCTGTGGTTACTGAGAATTTGTCACTTGTTCAGCTTCATACAGCTAGTATGTGTCAAAGGCAAGACTTGAACTCAGGGCTTTTTGATGTCGAGGCCAACCCATATGCAGACAAAAGAAAAACAATAGTTAACTAAACTACTACAATTTTAATAGTTGATCTATTGTCATTGTAGAATTGATTATAGTTAACAAAAGAAAGTAGAATGTGAGATTGCACATGAGGCTAATTCAAGAAAATTAGACTTCCTGAGAAAAAGACCTAAACAACTTAATGTTTCTATAAAACCCTCCTCTTCTTGAAATGTGAGTTTCTAATGGAATTTCACTGACTTCCTAGTAGTCAGAAATGGAACTTTTTGTTAATAGTTCATTTAATAGTTCATAGCAGCCAATCAGATGATAGAGGTTCAGTTATATTTGTTTACATGTAGAACCTTATGTTGTCATTTCTTGGCTTGGGGATCCAGACTAAATAAGAATGGAAACTAGCCTTTACAGAAGCATATAGCTTTAGGGGAGAGAGGAAGAATGCGTAGAACCTGTCAATCTATCACACATTGGTTTCAAGTTGGTATATGAAGAAATTTTCATCTTTTTCCGCCATCTAATAATTGGATGTTCTGGTCTATCTTGGCTTATTGTCCAAAATTCCTTTCTCAACAACTAAAATCATTATGCATGCTCACTTGGCTATTTCTGATTTTTTTTCTAGTCCTACACACACAACTAAGACTGCCTGATTATTAACCTTGCACATCTGTTAATCTAGATCCTTATCCTATCATGTACAAAGCAATCTAATGAGCAGGGAGGAAACCTTACAATATATTTAATTGCAACATTGGATCCTATTTTGTAATTACCATTTTCCAATTCATTCTTAAAGGAAGATATTAAGCCTCTTCAACCTTGCCTACTACCAAATATACTTTATGTTTTATCTTATCTTTATCTTATCTTTTATAATTCAAGTTGTCAACGTGCTTTTTTAGGTTCTTATTATTTGCCAGGTAGTAGTGTTATGGGCTAGGGTTACAAAGAAAACTAAAAAAGTCTCTGCTTTCAAAGAGCTTACATTCTATTAAGAAGCTTTTATTCTAGTGTAATTAATATTATTATT